>NC_140962.1:13894807-13902307 GCF_056783735.1 Eptatretus burgeri | reverse complement strand
TGCACCCAAAGCCTCCTCCCCGACCTCTTCATTAAAAGTGTGGACCTCAAATATCCGGGGCCTTCGCTCAAACCTTTCAGATCTTTCCATACAGGTTGCCACTGACAAACCAGACATTATCTGCCTAACAGAAACTTTCCTCTCCCAAGACGTGTCTGACTCCCAAGTATCTCTCCCTGGTTACTCCCTCTTATGGTATGACAGACCTGAGCCTCGTCCTGGTGGAGGTGTTGCTCTCTTCATCAAAGACTCTATTCCTCACTCTCCATGCACTGCTCTCACTCCCCCACACCCCCAGGAATACCTCTGGCTTCGGCTTCTCCTCCACTCCCACCTCATCTTTATATGTGTACTGTACCGTCCACCGAACAGTGATGACTCCATCTACACCTCACTATCCGAAAACATGGACCATCTTCTTTCTTCTCATCCAAACTCTCTCTTCCTCTTATGTGGTGACTTCAATTGTCATCACGCCAGTTGGCTAGGTGTGGGTACCTCTCTCACCTGCCATGGGACATCAGCAAAAGCTTTCTGTGACTCATTGGGACTGACTCAATCGGTCAACTTCCCGACGCAGATCTCAACCAATGGTACTCCATCTCTTCTGGATCTGATTTTGACAAATTTCCCTGACAATATCTGCTGCTCTTCCTTCGCTCCAATTGGTTCTTCTGACCACGTCCTTGTTAAAGTGGACATCTCTCTGGCTGTTATCAGAGAACCACCTCACCACCGTCGAGTCTGGCATTTCATTCAAGCCGACTGGCAGGGTCTCCGAGCAGCCATCAAACTTACAGACTGGTCTCCTATCACTACTTTCTCAAACATCAACTCATCCTGGGAATTCTTTCAAAGAAACTTGCTCTCCCTCATGCACAGATTTATCCCCTCTCGTGTTCAGTTGTCCTACCCTTCCTCCCGCCCTTGGTTTACTGAAGCTTGTGGCAAGGCAGTTGTCCTGAAACAACTTGCCTTTGCCTCATGGAAAGCAAACCCAACTGAGGGCAATCTCAGTTCTGTCCACAAAGCTCGGAACAAGTGTGTATCTACCCTCAGGAGAGCCAGAAAACAACATCTTTCTCATCTCAAGTCTGAACTCTCAAACCTCTGTCCCTCCTAAAAATCCTGGTGGCGTTTAATCAAATCTGTTTCTGGTGTATGTTTCCCCTCCATCCCCTCCCGTACCTCAAATGGCCGCACTGCTGATTCCACACGTGATAAAGCTGAATGTCTAAACTCGGTGTTTGCAGCTAAATCTTGTGTCCTAAACCCATCACTATCTCTACCCACTTTACCCAGTCGCACCCAACTGTCCCTGGACTCTGTATCCTTTTCTCCTGACAAGGTGGAGAGCTTGCTTTCAAACCTCGAGTCAGATTCTGCAACCGGTTCAGACGGCATCAGCCCACGTGTCCTCAAAGCCTGCTCTTCTGCTCTTGCTCACCCTCTCTCTGTTCTATTCACCCTCTCATTTGCCCAACGTCATCTGCCATCTGCTTGCAAATCTGCTAACATCATTGCCCTGCATAAAAAAGGTGCAAAAACAGATCCCTGTAACTACAGACCAATCAGCCTTCTCCCAATCATCAGCAAGGTTATGGAATCCATCATCGATTCAGATATGAAATCCTTCCTCTTCTCCAATGGCTTGATTTCCAATCATCAATTTGGTTTCAGACCAGGTCACTCGACCCTGGATATGCTGCTTCTGCTCTACCATCAATGGATGGAGGTCCTCAATGCCAGACAAGAAATCCGAGCCGTATCCCTGGACATATCACGTGCTTTTGACACAGTCTGGCACCCTGCACTACTCACCAAACTCTCTTCCCATGGTATTCAAGGCCATCTCCACTCATGGCTCGCAGACTTCCTCTCCTGTTGCAGTCAACGTGTGGCCCTAAATGGAGTTCTTTCATCCCCTCTTCCTGTGCAGGCTGGAGTTCCTCAAGGTAGCGTTCTGGGCCCTGTTCTTTTTCTGGTTTTCATCAATGATCTCTCGGACTCTCTGGAAAATCCTCTATTTCTCTTTGTCGACGACTCCACCCTCTGCCGTACCATCTGTCATCCCTCAGACCGGCAAGCAGCAGCTTCTTCGCTCACTGCAGATCTGGATAAAATCACAAACTGGTCCAACACGTGGAACATGTCTTTCAATCCAGACAAATCTCACACTCTCACTATGTTTCTTCGAAAGGACCGTTTAGAAAACCCCCCCATCCACTTTCTCAACAATCCTCTGGAAGAAGTCTTTTCTTTCAAGCTTCTGGGTCTCACTATCTGCCATGACCTTTCCTGGGAAAGTCACATTTCCAAACTCGTCTAAAAAGCCAGTCGCCGACTGGGAATCCTCCGTCGTGCAAAGTCCTTCCTCGGCTCTCTTGAGCTCCTGACCACTTACAAAGCTTTTGTCCATAGCCTGATTGAGTACTGCTCTCCCCTCTGGGCTGGTGCTCCTGCCTCCTACCTTTCTCGGCTTCACGCTGTCGAAACCAGGGCATTTAAGATCATCGGCATCTCCCGCAATGAAGCTGAGTCTTTGGGCCTCTCACTCAATCACCGCAGGTTGGTCGGTGGTCTTTCTGTCTTCTACCGACTCTTCTGCAGCCTTGCCCCCCTGCTCTCTCTGCGATTTGTCCCCGCCACATTTCCACAGGGCGCTCAAGGTCCGCCAACGACCCCCTTCTGGTAAAACTACCAAAATCACGAATCACTGCTCATCTTCACTCTTTCATTCCTCCTTTTTCCCACCTTTGGAATAAACTTCCTCACTCTATTCTTTCCCATTCTTCCCCTCCAGGCTTTCAAAACAGCTGTTCACCACCACCTCTTATCTTCCCCCATCCAAATACTCGATATTTTCTACCCCCGATAATCCACCCAAGCCCACTTCCTTCAATTCCCCTGCTTTCCTTCCTGAAAGTCCCTGTAATGTCCATCTTCTCTTTGCGATGTTCCCGGTCCCATCCCCATCCCTCTCCATTCCACAGTTCACCTAATGTGTCTGTTCCCCACTGTTTTGTCCCTTCCACTCCCGCACTCTTGTCTCATGCCTCCTTGCTGTGAGTTGTGTGTTAGCTCTCATACGAGCCTCGACTAAGGTATACCAAAAAAAATAAAAAATTAAAAAAATTAAAAAAACTCAGGACCTTTTGGATCCTAAGCCGCTGCCCGAACCACTGCGCCAACACCAGGCTATGTATATATGTATATATATATATATATATATATATATATATATATATATATATATATATATATATATATATATATATGTATGTATATATTGTTGCGGATTCGCGCCCGCCGGCGTGCGGACGGCCACGTAACTCGAATCGCGGCACGTCACCCACCGGACGGACAATCCAGTCGTGACCCTCTCGGACTAACGCCGGGAACTAGTCACGGGTGGACCTTTCGGTCTCACCACGATCGTGCCAATCGGCCCCCGCGTGGGATAGGGTTGCTCGCCAAATTCGACCTACCTAAGTACCCACACGGAGGGTAGACCGGGCGATCGCACCTCGCCGCAGGTCGACTTCGGACACGGGCCACTTTAAGCGACCCGTTCCGTACTATCGGGATAACCGAGCGGTGTTATTCGTCGGCCTCGACGGTTCGATTAATTATCGGGCGTTTTAGCCCACGACCAACCCTTTACGTGAAGCAAGATGGAGATTCAATGAAAGAAAAGACGAAGCGAAGCGGGAAAACAGTTCAACATGAAGCACATTTATTTCGCGATGAACGGAAAGCACACATATACAATTCCACCAAAAGCACATGTAAAAGAAGAAGACAATGCAATATTACACAAAAAGCAAATGCAACAATGCAGATATAACCGACTACCGGGCACACGGCAACACTTATACAATTTTACTTCACAGACGGCGCTGACAACACATATTCCCAAAGCAAAAGAAAGGAGAACCACCCTCCAGGATGAGGGGGGTAGGCGGGCCTGGGGCCGAGACCGTGTCGGGCCTACCCGTCAGATGATGAGACGCGGAGCGGCGGTGGCGCCTCAACTCCGCGGGCCTCGCGGACAGTGTCTGGTAGGGGGTGGGAAAGGGGCCCCCTTGTCACACTATCTCAGCGCGGGGGGAAACAGGAGGGGGTTGCTGATGCTCGGGGGAAGGAGGATATCACCCTGTCTCGGGTCCCGCGGTGAGCGTCTCCTCCTCGACCTCGGTCGCGTTGCTGGCCTCTCCCTCTGCAGCTCCCGGCACCGACGCGAGCACCCCCTCATCCGCCTTCGCCGCCGCCACCTCTCCACAGCTCCGTCTACTCGCCCTCTCCGTCTCCTCTCTTGGCTCGTCCCAACTCTTCACTCTTGACTTCTCCCACTTCTTTCCAGCTCCACCGCCGACTCTCTTGAACTCCGCACAACTCTCTTTACTGACTAACGCAGCCGTTTATATAAGCCCCGTGGCTTCGCTCCTTCACCTTTTACCCTCTGCCTCCGACCCTTCACCTCTAACTGGCTCCCCATTGGACCGAGGAAAAGTGGGCGTGAATGCTTTTTGATCCATGAATTTGCATATAGCGACCACCCTCCAACGCCCTGGAGGCGGGGCCAAATCGCCCGCGCTCTCCGATTGGACGGAACAAAAGTGGGCGTGAGTCGTTTTTGATCCGTTTTCTTCGGAAAGTCCGTGATGTTTTTGAAAACGCTGCTCGGTGCGCGCCCTGCACGAGTCCAGTATCGGTGCCCACGAGTGGCGCGAGATGGTGTGGATGCGATGGTGGCGAGTTGTGACGGTAAAGGTCGTGGCGGTTGTGGTGAAGCGGAGTTGTGGTTGGTGGTTGTTGTTGTGAAGCGGCGTTGTGGTTGGTGGTTGTTGTTGTGAAGCGGCGTTGTGGTTGGTGGTTGTTGTTGTTGTGAAGCGGCGTTGTGGTTGGTGGTTGTTGTGTGATGGCTGTTGAGACGTAGTTGGTGGTGGTAATAATGGCGGCTGGTCCAAAATAAAGATAGTAAAAGAAAAACGGCTATCCTGAAGAGTCGCAGCCCGCATGAATGACATTTATTCCTTCCAGACAACAGGTTTGGGCCTAACTACACATATACTTACCGAGATATCTCACCTAAGGGACCTGAATGGTGGTTTGTGAATTTCGTCAACCACAACACTACCCCCTCCCCTTTTTCCAGACTCGTCCCGAGTCGTCAAATTTTCGTGTGCCATCATGTGTAGTTTTCCCCAAGTACATTTTACCTACGGATCCCTGAGTGCGACATTCATGGTATTCGTGTCCCCAAAATAAATAACCTAAGGGCTGAGTAACTACCTAAACAAACTCACTCACACGGACGACTTAAATAAAATTGCCGGCGCCAGGACAGACATGCCTGGGGCGCACTCATATTTACAGTACATCTTAACCTTAACTTACAAATTTTACACTAAACCATGGCCCAGTATCAATGAACTCTGCAAAAAGAAAGCAGTTAACAGGGAGCCAAGCTGCTCGCATGCAGTCTCTGGCTCAAAACAATGCAGGTGACAGGGAACGTGGCCTGCTGCTCACACGCAGTCCAAGGCCTTCCCTTTTGAACTGAAGGCAGTGAACCACAACGGTGCATGGGCTGCACAAATGCAGTCTGCGTGCCAGCTCAAGTGGCACACGCAATGAACACAACGAATGGATGGATGAACACAAACACGGTGCACGGGCCGCCAGTTCAGGCCCGTGTTGTAGCTGCCAACAGGGCAGTTCTCGCAGCTTGCAAACTGTTGCCTTGATCCTGGCGCACATGGCAATGAACAGGGGGGGGCAAAGCAAAAATTGAACGGGGGCTGGTGAGCAGGGGCAGTGGGCATGGCATGGCAAAGGCAGCAGGCAAACACAGCCCGCAGAAGAAGGCCGCTGCAGGCAAACACAGCCGGCAAATGAACTGGCCGGCACAGGCCTTGAAGAAAAACAGCCAGCCAGCAGATGAAGTGGGCCGGCACAAGCCTTGCAGCAACACAGCCGGCAGATGAAGTGGCCGGCACAGGCTTTGAAGCAAAACACGGCCAGCCGATGGCACAGGCCTTGCAGAAAACAGCTGCAGACGATCCGGCCGGCACAGGCCTTGCAGCAAAACAACAGCTGCCGATGAAGTGGGCCGGCCTTTGCCTTGCAGCAACGCAGCCAGCAGATGAAGCTGGCCAGCTTTTGCCGTTCAGTGGAGGTTGGTGGAGGGAGTGCGGTGGTGCTGGCCACTCGGAAGGCGGGCTCGGACCTACCGACCTGTCTCCCTCCCAACCTATCGCCTTTGTCTGTCACTGTCTATACCCACTCCCTTAATTTGTCAAAAACCAATTTAGCCCCAACTTATTTTTTTATTATTAATTTTTTTTTTTTTTAACTTCCCCACTATAAATCGTCCCCTAACCCCCTGTACTGTCCTTGTTCGGCTAACCTATCCTGTCACCTAGCCTACTCCCAACCCCTACGTTCCCTTCCCGGAGGGGAATAAGGGAGAGCTAACGTCCTGTGTCGAGGCCCAACGAAGCCTCAGGATGGCCTCCCCAGAGTTCAACAATCTATAACCAAAGTGGGTCCAGCGGCCCACAACGAGAGCGAGGGGATGGATGGTGCGGAGGGGTACACTTCCTGATCTACCCTTTCCATTTAACTGTTAAACTACCCCGGGGCTTTCAACAAGCGCCTCTTGCTTAAACTATTGGTTCTAACAACCCACATTCCCGTCGCCTGTGTTGGTGTCCTCACAATTTCGGGCCTCGCCCCCCAATTTTCTCTCCGTGCCCTCACACAGTCTCATGGCTGGGACACGTGGCTCCCTTTGGCAGGCACGACCCTCTGCCAATTCCCCAGCTATGGCACCCCCGGGCACTACACTGCCTCCGAGCCTACCAGCTCCCTAACACCGGGGAGTGCCCCCCATGGCACCTCCCCTGAAACGCACACGTGGCAGGCTGGCTCCCCGGGCCCCTTTCCGAGGGTCACCCGTGCCCACAACACTGTCCACGCGGCTAATGGCGCCCCGGGCCCCCGCACCAAGCAGGCGCACCCGTGCCCACTACGCTATCCCGGCCCCCCATGGGCCCTTGGCCTACCACGGCCGACTAGCCTGGTGCCCGGGGTACCCACTCAGCGATACTCATCTTTCGCAGCCACGCTCCCAGCCCGTCAACAGGGCTCCTGCACCCCTCCAAATGGGTTTCGAGCCTACACTCCCACCAACAACAAAACGACCTCCATTTTGTAAATTTGACTAACCCCCTAACTCACTCTACACTGACCCCGGGGTCCCTTGGGCGGGAGTCACTCCTCCCCCCAATCACTCATCGCACCATGCATTCCAGACTCGCTCCATTCACACTGACCCGCTGACCTCACTCATTCACCAAGCACATGCTTCCACTTCACTCACCAACAACTCTTCAACACACTCACCGCTGAACTCTGCCATCCTTCTAACTACATCCCCTAACTAACTCGTGCTCCCACGTCGTCCCTTAAAATATAGCACCTTCCATTTAACAC
>NC_140962.1:13887307-13889807 GCF_056783735.1 Eptatretus burgeri | reverse complement strand
CTCCATCCCCCGAGCATCAACAACCCCCTCCTGTTTCCCCCCCGCGCTGAGATAGTCCCCACCCCATACCAGGCAGTCCCAGCGAGGCCCGCGGAGTCGGGGCGCCAGCGCCATTTCGCGGCTCATCACCAGCCATGGGGGGCACTCCCCGGTGTTTAGGGAGCTGGTAGGATCGGAGGCAGTGTAGTGCCCGGGGGTGCCATCGTCGGAGAATCGGCAGAGGGTCGTGCCTGCCAACGGGAGCCACGTGTCCCAGCCATGAGACCGTGTGAGGGCACAGAGAGAAAATTGGGGGGCGAGGCCCGAAATTGTAAGGACACCAACAAAGGCGACGGGAATCTGGGTTGTTAGAACCAATAGTTTAAGCGAGAGGCGCTTGTTGAAAGCCCCGGGGTAGTTTAACAGTTAAATGGTTAGGGTAGATTAGGAAGTGTACCCCTCCGCACCATCCATCCCCTCGCTCTCGTTGTGGGCCGCTGGACCCCCTTTGTGTTATAGATCGCTGAACTCTGGAGAGGCCATTCTGAGGCTTCGTTGGGCCTCGACACAGGACGCTAGCTCTCCCTTATTCCCCTCCGGGAAGGGAACGTAGGGGTTGGGAGTAGGCTAGGTGACAGGATAGGTTAGCCGAACAAAGACGATAAAGGGGGTTAGGGGACGATTTATAGTGGGGAAGTAAAAATAAAAAAATAAGTGGGGGCTAAATTGGGGTTTGACAAATTAAGGGAGTGGGTATAGACAGTGACAGGCAAAGGCGATAGGTTGGGAGGGAGACCGTAGGGTAGGTCCGAGCCCGCTTTCCGAGTGGCCAGCACCACCGCACTCCCTCCACCAACCTCCACTGAACGGCAAAGGCTGGCCAGCTTCATCTGCTGGCTGTGTTGCTGTAAGGCCTGTGCCGGCCCACTTCATCTGCCGGCTGGCTGTTTTTCTTCAAGGCCTGTGCCGGCCCACTTCATCGACAGCTGCTGTGCTGCAAGGCCTGTGCCGGTCGGATTGTCTGCAGCTGCTGTGCTTCAAGGCCTGTGCCGGCCAGTTCATCTACCGGCTGTGTTTGCCTGCAGCGGCCTTCTGCGGGCTGTGTTTGCCTGCTGCCTTTGCCATGCCATGCCCACTGCCCACGTTCACCAGCCCCGTTCAATTTTGCTTTGCCCCCCCTGTTCATTTCCATGCGCGCCGGGATCATCGTAAAAGCGACAGTTTGCAAGCTGCAAGAACTGCCCTGTTGGCAACTACAACACGGGCCTGCAGTGGCGGCCCGTGCACCGTGTTTGCGTTCAGTTCAAACCATTCATCCATCCATTCGTTGTGTTCATTGCGTGTGCCACTTGAGCTGGCACGGAGACTACGTTTGTGCAGCCCATGCACCGTTGTGGTTCACTGCGTTCAGTTCAAAAGGGAAGGCCTTGGACTGCGTGTGAGCAGCCGGCCACGTTCCGTCACCTGCATTGTTTGAGTCAGAGACTGCATGCGAGCAGCCTGGCTCCCTGCTAACTGCTTTCTTTTTGCAGAGTTCAGTGATCCTGAGCCATGGTTTAGTGTAAAATTTGTAAGTAAAGGTTAAGATGTACTGTACATATGAGTGCGCCCCCGGCATGTCTGTCTTCGCGCCGGCAATTTTATTTAAGTCGTCCGTGTGAGTGAGTTTGTTTAGGTAGTTACTCAGCCCTCAGGTTATTTATTTTGGGGACACGAATACCATGAATGTCGCACTCAGGGATCCGTAGGTAAAATGTACTAGGGGAAAACTACACATGATGGCACACGAAAATTTGACAACTCGGGACGAGTCTGTAAAAAGGGGAGGGGGTAGTGTTGTGGTTGACGAAATTCGCAAACCACCATTCAGGTCCCTTAGGTGAGATATCTCTGTAAGTATATGTGTAGTTAGGCCCAAACCCGTTGTTTAGAGGGAATAAATGTCATTCATGCGGGCTGCGACCCTTTTAGATAGCCGTTTTTCTTTTACTATCTTTATTTTGGACCAGCCACCATTACCACTACCACCAACCACGTCTCAACAGCCATCACACAACCACCAACCGCAACGCCGCTTCACAACAACAGCCACGACCTTTACCGTCACAACTCGCCACCATCGCATCACCACCATTCTTGCGCCACTTGTGGGCACCGATACTGGACTCGTGCAGGGCGCGCACCGAGCAGCGTGTTCAGAAACATCACAGACTTTCCGAAGAAAACGGATCAAAAACGACTCACGCCCACTTCTGTTCCGTCCTATCGGTGAGCGTGGGGCGATTTGGCCCCGCCTCCAGGACGTTGGTGTGTGGTCGCTACATGCAAATTCATGGATCAAAAAGCATTCACGCCCACTTTTCCTCGGTCCAATGGGGAGCCAGTTAGAGGTGAAGGGTCGGAGGTAAAGGGTCAAACGTGAAGGAGCGAGGCCACGGGGGATATAAACGACCGCGTTCGTCAGTCAAGGCAGTTCGCAGTCAAGAGTTGTCGGTGGAGCTGGGAAGAAGTGGTAGTAGTC
>NC_140962.1:13869807-13877307 GCF_056783735.1 Eptatretus burgeri | reverse complement strand
CATTCGGGCTGCGATGCTTTGAGATAGCCGTTTTTCTGTTCTAAATTATTGTTTTTTTTTTAATATGATTCTGTTTTATTTTGAACCAACCACGTCTCAACCGCCATCACACAACACCCACCTTAACCACCACGCCAGCCATCGTCACAAACTACAACCATGCTCCAACCCTCAAAAAACAACAACGCCAACAGCCACAACCTTTACCTTCACAACTCAATCCCGCAAACATCGCATCACCATCATTCCCAAACGGCACCATAACCATCAAACCACCACCGATAAACCCTCCATCACCCTCACCTCTCTCCTTATACGGCCATTCCTGCACCACCTGTGAACACTGAGTGTCGGGCTGTCTTGGGCTCGTTCAGCGATACGCACCGAGCCGCGAGTGCAAATCGCGGCCTTTCCGAGGGAGAATTCGGATCAGGAACGCGACACGCCCACTTCTGATCCGTCCAATAAGCAAGCGCGGAGCGTCTTGGCCCCGTCTCCAGGCGCGTCTGTGTGAAATCGACATATGCAAATTCTAGGATCAGGGGAGGTTCACGCCCACTTTTCCTCCGTCCAAATGGCGAGCGTGGCTCCGCCCCCGAGGTCATCCTGATCCGGATATTTGCATAGTTTTCTCCTGCCGGCCTATAAAACGGCAAGTGCAAGGCGAATCGTGGCAGAGTGTGGCAGTAGCAGTGTGTGTCGGCAGGGCAGAGTGAGTCCAGTCATCGGTGTGGCAGCGAGTTGGGTTCTGCAGTCGGCTGAGGAGAGTTGTGGGAAGAGGCAAAGGAGCTCGGGTCCAAGGCGAGAAGGACGGCGGTCGGCGACGAGGTCGCGGTGTGAGATCGCTCGTCGCGGGACCCGAGCCAGCCAGCCATTCTCCTCCCCCAGGGCATCAACAATTCCCCCTTTCCCCCGCGCTGAGATAGTGCAAAAAGGGGGGCCCGTTCCCACCCCACTCCAAACCTCGTGCCAACGAAACCCGCCGAGGAGCACGGAGTCGGGGAACAGCCACATCTGCGGCTCGTCCGCCAACGCGTCACGAGGACGCGGGTAGGACCCCCCCGGTCTCGCGGATCTGGCCGCTCCTCCAGGTCATGCACACATATTGGCCTCCAGGCCTGTCTGCCCCCTTGTCTATGAGGGTGGCTTCTTTCCTTTGCTTTTCAGTAAATGTGCGTTGGCGCCATCTGTAATGTAGAGCTGCATAAGTGTTGCCGTGTGTGCACGCAGTCGGTCGTAACTCTGCATCATTGTTTCTTTTGTTTTAACTGCTATATGTGCATTTTCACTGTTTGGCTGTATATGTGTGCTTTCCGTGTGTCGCGTAATAAATGTGCATTGTGTGAACTGTTTTCCCGTTTTGCTTCGTCTTTTCTTTATTGACCCTCCATCCTGCTTCACGTAAAGGGTTTGTAGTGGGCTTAATACGCCCGGTAATTAATCTGAACCATCCAGGTCAGCGATAACACCGCTCGGTTATCCCGATAGCACGGAACGGGCCACCCAAGCGACTCGTGTCCGGAGTCGACCTTTCGCGCAGGTACTCAGGTAGATCGAATTTGGCGAGCGACCCTATCCTGCGCGGGTGGGCAATTGGCACGATCGAGGTGAGGTTAAACCACCACCCGTGACTAGCTCCCGGCGTTGGTCCGAGAGGGTCACGACTGAATTGTCCGTTCCGGTGAGCGAGGCGGCCGCCATTCGAGTCGAGAGGCCGATCGCACGCCGGCGGGCGCGAATTCGCAACACTGGTGTCTGGGAGTGGGATACAAATCCCTCCCGCCTCCAAGCTAAATTCACGGGGAATCGGTTCAGGGGTGAGAAGAGCGACCCCCAATTCCCTCCAAATTACGAGCAATTAAAATTAACCCCTTACGAGAAATAAGATGGAGTCTCAAGGCGAGCGGGAACCGGGGGTATTAGAAATGGAGTTAGAATTAATAGAATCCATGGCCCAGGATGGAATCCCCGTGTAGGAAATGCCTGTTGTGCAGGACGAACTCCCCCAACCAAACCCAGAGCCCGAAATGGGCGTGGCAGAGGCCGCGGTGTATGACACCCCCCCCCCACCCCGCCTCCGTCAAAGTCCTCCCCCAGTCTCCGGCGGATCCGCGCCTGAGGGCGAAGCGATTGCCGCAGACCCACTTAACGTGGGCCAGGTAAACATGATTTTGCAGGCAATAAGCGGAATGATGCAACAAATGAACGAAAAAATGGATGGAAATATGCAACAAATGAACGAAAAAAATGGATGGAAATACACACCAAATGAACGAAATAAAAACAAATGTGTGCAGGATGAATAATCAAATGAATGCGAATTTACAACAGGTGAAGAACGGAATGAAGGAAGAAATGAGAGAAATGCGGGGTGAGACGCAGAACATGGGAATGAGCCTAAAAGGAAGCTTGGACGAACTAAAAAACGAAATGAAAAAGGAAGTCGACACGATACGAGCGGTGGTGACCGGGTTAAAAGAGAAAGTAAAAGGAGTGGGGGTCGCAATGAAAGAGAGCAAAAAAGAGAGGGCAAACGAAATAAAGACGGTGGTGGGAAAGATAGACAAAGTAGGAAAAGGACTGGGAGAAGTAAAAAAAAGGGACAAGACCAAATAAAGGAGGAAATAGGGAAGAACACGACGGCGATAGAGGAATTAAAAAGAGAACAAGGGAGAATAAAGGACGGATTGGGAGTCGTGAAGAAGGACTGTGAGGAAAGACATAAAGACATGACGAAGAGAGTTGAAGACCTGCGAAAGGAGGTAAAAGCGGAGACACAGAAAGGTTTAAAGGCCATGGGGGAGGAATGTAGAAAGAGACATGAGGAAGTAATTAATGAAATGGAGCGGAAAGCCAGAGAAAAGACAGAGCAACTGGAGGAACGGATAGAAAAACACCGGGGCGAGAAGGAAGAGCAGTTTCGGACAACGGGGGAGAAAATATCCAAGACAAATAAGGTGGTGACACAGGTACAAGGGGAAGTGGAGCAAATAAGAGAGAAAGTCGGGGAACTATCGTGAGAGACGATAGAGGAGGAATGAAATGAAGTAATAAAGGGGAAAATAGAGGAAATGGAAAGGAGACTGATGGAATGTGTGGAGGCCCGGTGTGAGAGGTAGGGTGACCTCCTTCGGGAACAGGGGGAGAGGATATACTCCCTCGAGGCAGATCGTGCCCAGGTGGGGCCGGTGTCACAGGGCGGAGGAGGAGGCTTGCCCAATGCGGGGGTGAGCATGCCAAGCTTGGGGAGGGTAGAGGCCGCGGGGTCTTTTGGCCTAAGGGGGGTACCCAGTATGACTGTTCCGGTGGGTGTGCAGAGTGCGAGTCCAATGGCTTGGGGGAGTAAGCGGGACGACGCAAGGCACGGACAGGGGTGGTAGAGCCCCCGGGCAAATGGCTCGGACCCTGCGGGAGTGAGGCACCGTTGGGACTGGGGAAGTACACCCCTCCAGGAGTCCCTGGGGAACTGGAGGGGGGACCTTGAAAGGACCAAGGCTGCCGCTACCACCATACGATGGCAAGACGGACTTGAGGGCGTACATAGCCCAGTTCCAGTGTGTTGCCAGAAGCAATGGCTGGAACGAGGTGCATGGTGTGGGGAAACTCACGGCGGCCCTGCGTGGCGCGGCCTTGGAAGTCCTGACCACGGTACCCAGTGAGGGGGTGACCCTGGAGGATCTCAATTCGGCCCTAAAAACCCGATTTGGCATGGACCAGCAGAGCGAGCTTGTTAAAGCTCAGCTCAACGGGCGCAAACAACGCTCCCAGGAACCACTGGGAGAATTGGCACACGACATTCGCCGCTTGGTGGGGATAGCGCACACCAGCATGCCGCCGGAGTACTGGGAGGAGATTGCCCTGGACCATTTTCTCTGAGCAATAGAGGGCACCGATGTCGGAGCATTGCTGACTGTATGGCGCCCAGACAACCTCCAGAAGGCGGCTGATACTGCCGCCTGCTGGGAGGCAGCCAGAACGCCATTTGGAGGGGCTGGGCAGCATGCGGTGGCAGTCCTACAGGTGAGCCCCGTGAACGACAGTGCGCTGGGAGCCGGGGCAACCCTAGGCGACCAAGCGCGAATGGAAAAGATGGTGCAGGGCATGTTCGACCGCCGGTTCGGGAGACCTGGGGAGAGGCGGTCGGGCCTAGGAAGGGCGGGGGATGGGCCATCAGGGGGTACCCCAATTCGGAACGGAGGGGGGTATAATTCGGCGTACCGGAGGCAAACACCTTACGAGAGGAGGTGTTACAATTGTGGCGCAAGGGACCACCTGCAGTGGGAGTGCAACGCCCCGCGCAGGGAAAGGCCCCCGCGAAGGGAAGAGCCACGGCCCCCCAGACCACCAACTCCGCCCCGGGTCAATAGGGATAGCCAGGCCCAACCATCACCCCCCCCACCAGTCCCCGGGAAACTAAGAAGTGCCGAACATGTAGGGCCATGTTCGGCAGACTCAGACGGAGAAGAGCCCTCAGAACTGCGACAGGTCATCAATTGTGGCCAAATTGGCAATGGTAGCTTAACAATTCGGTGCAAAGTTGCCGGCGTAGGGGTAGACGCCGTTGTGGACACAGGAGCAAGCGCCACGATCATCAGCCCTGTGGTCCTTGATTTGACTGTAGATGGTTGGGATGAGATCCACTGTCTGCAAAACCATAGTTTGCAGCGAGCTACCGGGGCAACGGCCCCCATCATCGGACGTGGTTTCGTGTCGTTTAAATTGGGCACCGTGAAAACAAGGATCGAGGTTTGGGTGGCGAAGGTGTGCGACCCATGTCAAATAGGGTTGGATGTGCTAACGGCCGATGGTTGTAAGATCGACTTGGCCTGGGGCGTCATGCAGTTGGGTGGTGAGGAGTAGCCGTTAGTGGGCGTGAGCACGGATGAGAGGGTGGAGCTCGAAGCTCTTGACTCCGTGGTCATTCCCCCAGGTGCCGAGGCGGTGGTCGCGGCCCGGTGGCGAGCACACCCAACGTGGCAGGGCTCCTGCGGCCTGGCGGAACTACCAGCAGGGCCAGCAACCCCTGGTTTAGTCGTGGGCCATACCCTGGTAAGTACCGACGGGCCAATAGTGCCCGTTCGGGTGATAAATGTGAGCACGGAACCACGCACTATCAGGAAGGGCACGAAGGTGGCAGATTGCACCCCAGTAAAAGAGATCGCAGAGCTGAGGGACGATAACGTCGAGCCGGACCGGCCCCAGAGGGAGTCTCCAGACTTGATTAGGAATTGGCCCGGTCCCATTTGCGAGATGGTAAATCGGAGTAGTGTAGATTTGGAGGATGCCCAGCGGGAGGCCTTATACAAACTGGTCGACCGACACATGGGGATCTTCTCCTTGTCACCCGAGGATATTGGACGTACGGGCCTGGTGCAACATCAGATCCACACCGATGGGGCCCGGCCTGTCCGTCAGCCTGCTCGAAGGCTCCCATGGAGCAAAAGAGAGGAGGCTGATGAACAGGTTGAAAAGATGCTCAATGCAGGTGTCATTGAGCCCTCGGGAAGTCCTTGGATGTCACCGGTTGTGCTGGTCAAAAAGAAGGATGGGACCACGCATTTCTGCGTGGACTATCGCCAGCTGAACAACGTGACACTCAGACTCCTATCCCCTGCCTAGAATTGACGATACCCTCGATGCCGTTGCAGGCTCTAAATGGTTCTCAACTTTGGACCTCCAGAGTGGGTATTGGCAGGTGGAGATGGATAAGACAGGGAAGGGACTGTGTCAGTTCACTGTGATGCCGTTCGGTTTGTGTAACGCCACCGCCACCTTTGAGAGACTGATGGAGCGTGTACAAGGCGGCATGCCGTGGCAGTTATGCCTGGTGTATCTGGATGATGTCCTGGTACACGCTAAAACATTCACCCAGGAGATAACCAATTTGGACCAGGTGTTTGGGCGCCTCAGGCAGGCAGGGCTAAAGTTGAGCCCGGAGAAATGCACTTTGTTCGCGACAGAGGTGGCCTATCTCGGACACATGATAGGCTGCGAAGGGGTGAAGACCGACCCCGGAAAAATTACAGCGGTCGAGGAGTGGCCCGTACCTACAACTGTCAAACAGGTACGGGGCTTTTTGGCACTTTGCTCCTACTACCGGCGCTTCGTGGCAAACATTGCGGAGATAGCCAGGCCCCTTCACCGGTTGACGGAAAAGGGGTTGAGATTTAATTGGACGGGGGAGTGCCAGGAGGCGTTCCTCAAATTAAAGGGGTGTTTGACATCCACACCCGTGTTAGTGTAGCCCACCGATGACAGGATGTATACCCTGGACACGGATGCAAGCCAGGAAGGATTGGGAGCAGTCTTGTCTCAGAAACAGGGGGGCGTGGAAAGAGTGATCGCATATTACAGTCGGGCCATGAGTAGGCCCGAACGAAATTATTGCGTAACTCGCAAGGAGCTATTGGCTATGCTGTCTGCGGTGAGCCATTTCCACCCGTACTTGTACGGGAGGAAATTTTTGGTTCGAACTGACCATTCCTCCTTGCAATAGCTCTTTCGGTTCAAGGAACCGGAAGGCCAGATTGCAAGGTGGTTGGAAAAGTTGCAGCAGTACGATTTCAGTGTGGTCCATAGAGCCGGTAAGGCTCATGGGAATGCCGATGCACTCTCTCGACGCCCCTGTCTGAGAGAAAACTGCAGATATTGCACGAGACATGAGGAGAGGGACCAATTGGCAGACACCTCCCCGAAACTCCCAGTCCATGCGGCTCGGGTGGTAGGCCCAACTTTGCCACTAACCGCGGGAGAGGAATTTGGTGGATTGGCATGGAGCACGGCCCAGCGGGAAGACCCCGTGATAGGGCCAGTGTACAAATGGGTCCAGGAAAACAGGAGGCCCAAGGGGAGGAGATCGCCCCATTCGGAGCGTGAACAAAAGCATACTGGGCTCAGTGGAAGACCCTAGAAATGAGGGACAACATCTTATATCTCAAGTGGGTGGAGATTCCTTCCGAACAAACTTCTTGGCTGGTGATAGTCCCTGATGGGTTAAAGACCCAAATTTTGAAACAGGTGCACAGTACCTGTGCCGGCGGCCATTTGGGCAGGACCAAAACAAAATCTCGGGTCCATAGGCGGTTCTATTGGGTTAACATGGGGCGCGATGTACAGAACTGGTGTCGAGTATGCGACGCCTGTACTGCGAAAAAGGGACAGCCACAGAGGATGAGGGCCCCACTCCAACTAGATCAGGTTGGGGCGCCCCTTGAGCGAGTGGCCATGGACATTTTGGGACCACTGCCCCCCACTCGCCAGGGTAATAAGTACATCCTCGTAATTATGGACTATTTCACGAAATGGCCGGAGGCCTTTGCCCTCCCCAACCAGGAAGCAGGAGTCGTGGCAAAGGCCTTCGTAGAAGGATTTTCATGCCGGTATGGGATTCCGCAGGAACTGCACACGGATCAGGGATGAAATTTTGAGAGCGAATGACTAAAAGAGGTGTGCAGGCTCCTGGAAATTTGAAAGACATGGACAAGGCCCCTGAGACCACAG
>NC_140962.1:13619807-13857307 GCF_056783735.1 Eptatretus burgeri | reverse complement strand
TTCCCACCCTCCACCCCAACTCTCCCTCAGAGTTGTAGTCAGCAATGATTTCAAAGGTGCAAAGTAAAAACGCAGCGTCCGTCATTGCTGGTGTGATGCTTTGTATAAAGCTTAGCCGATTCAAGAAAACTTGTCTGATTTACATTTTATGAAATAAAACTGTACCGTAATCCATATCTGTATGCATTTTGGCAGACACCTGTCATTATCCAATATAGGAAGGATACTTGACTTGATCGGCAACCTTCTATAGGCTTAAATACTGCCACAAATCACGGGGATCACACTGAATCTGAAATCCAGGTCATCTCGGCTATCGTCTATTATTTGACGAGCTCTTTTGGACCTTTCACTTTGTCGTATCACGGGGAAGAAGCTGAGCAGTTTACCTTTCACTGCGATCACTACAACCAGTTTCACTTTCTACCATTCATCTATCTATAATTCCAGCAATCTCTGTGTGTGTGTGTCTGTCTGTCTGTCTGTCTGTCTGCAACCACTGTTTCTCGACAACCACTGGTCCGATCTAATTGAAATTTGCCAGGTATATTGCTGGGGCCCAGCCTGTGGATGTGCCTTTTCAAGGTTTGATATTAATCGGGCAAGTGGTTCCCAAGTTACGGCCATTTATTTACCAAACCAATGACAGGACATGGTGCTATGACGTCACAATTCCTCTTTTTTTTCTTTTCTTTTTTTTTCATGTACGGCCACGCACGTACGGCCACTCACATACGGGCCCGCACTAATCCTCTCAAACTGTGGATGGGTTTGGTTCACTAATAAATTTAATTCCACAATTGCAAAAAACAGAACGCCGTCTTTTTATTCACAAACATTCCCAACATGGCTTTTGTAATGACCCACATGCACCGCTTTTGTACTGTTTCCCAGTGGAACATGTAAATCCATGAGCATTATGAATTCACATACAGTCTATGATACAGTCTATGTACAGAGCAAAATGCTTAAACATTCAACAAGGAGGACAACACATACACAAACAAAGGGAATATTTCCTTCTTGATCTTTTTGTCCTTGCCCCTGGATTTGTTGCAGTCACTTTGTCATTCATATATACAGGGTGTCCATAAAGTCTCTTTACAATTTTAAAAATTTATTACAAAAGCAAATGAATAGATAAACCTGTGGAAATTATTACAAAATGAGGAATAGATATTGAAGTTTTTTTTTGGCCTCATTTAATACACTTCTATATGGGCACCATTAGTTGCACGAAGCACATCAAGACGGTAATCGATTTCCTGCCATGTTCGCTGTAGCATAGCCTCATCAATGGTGTGTGTGTGTGTGTGTGTGTGTGTGTGTGTGTGTGTGTGTGTGTGTGTGTGTGTGTGTGTGTGTGTGTGTGTGTGTGTGTGTGTGTGTGTGTGTGTGTGTGTGTGTGTGTGTGTGTATATATATATATATATATATATATATATATATATATATATATATATATATATATATATATATATATACATATATACAGCATCAGTGATCCTTTGCTTCAGGTCGTTGATGTCCCGTATCTTTGTTCGATACACGATATCTTTAACCCCATAGAAACCCATAGAAACGATATCTTTAACCCCATAACCCCATTGAAAGAGAACTTTGATAATCACTGAGTACATTGAACAAATCTGATAAAAACATCCCATCAATTGCCTTTGTTATAAATTTTTTAAATTGTAAAGAGACTTTATGGACACCCTGTATACACACATATATGTATATATGTGTGTATATGTATATATGTGTGTATATGTGTATATATATATATATATATATATATATATATATATATATATATATATATATATATATATATATATATATAGCATGCCTGGCCATGTATGCTTCGGCCCTTTGGAGGCCAGGTTGACCAAGGCAGGTACCCGTGTTCGGCCAACTCTCAGCATGGCCGCAGTATAAATACCGCATGCAAATGCACGTACAGATCATTCAAACAGATCTCGTTTAATTGCAGCAGCAGGGACAAGGGGAAAGACAGTTTCATCAAAATGGAGCCATGTCTCCATGTGGCCCCATTTCCTCTCACTTTGACTGAGCGAACATACGGACAGCTGAGCAAGTAGACCACCCAAGCTTCTCTCCATTTTGAACGTCCAAAACCTCCGCCAGGCTGAACAGTTTACGTTTACGTTTTGTGTCTGCATCCGGACCTGAACCAAAATCTCACCGGCTTGTTCTTGTCAACTACCCAACTCATCCACCAAGTTTTGTCATAACCCATCCATAATTTTTTGAGATATTGTGCTTTGTATTCAATGGCCGAGCCGGTGATGAGATATCTTCCATGAATATATATTTCATTGGTATCTCCATGATGAGGCTGAGTATTCGGGTCACTCACTGTCTCACCACAGGAAGGTCGGTGGTCTTTCTGTCTTCCACCATCTTCTCTCCGGCCTTGCCCTCTTCTGCTCTGTCTGCTATCTGCCCCCCCCCCAGCAGTCCCATATTTCTGCAGGGCGCTCAAGTTCAGCCAACAACCCCTTCTGGTGAAACTACCAAAATCAAGAACCACTGCTCACCTTCATTCTTTCATTCCTCTTTTTTCCTAACTTTGCAACAATCTCCCACACACTCTTCAATCCCACTCTTCCCTCCAGGTCTTAAAAACAGCTGTTAACCACCATCTCTTATCTTCCTCCATGCAGAACCATGATCTTTTCTACCCCCGTTAATCCACGCCAAACCCACCTCCTTCCTGAAAGTCCCTGTAGTGTCCATCTTGTTTACCCAATGTACCCCGCCCCATCCCTCTCCCTTGCACAGGTCTCCTCATGTCTCTATTCCCCACTGTTTTGTGCTTCCCTCTTGTCTCCTGCTCCCCTTGTTATACGTTCTGTGTGTCAGCTCTTATACGAGCCTTGACATTGTACATATGTATATATATATATATATATATATATATATATATATATATATATATATATATATATATATATATAATAACACACACACACACACACACACACACACACACACACACACACACACACACACACACACACACACACACACACACACGTCGCCTTTGGCCCAACTCTCAATGTAGAAGAATCGCTTTTTTAAAAGTTTTAATTCTCAGATCTGGATCTTCAACAAAATCAAATTAATTAGTCCCTGCCACACACCCAACCTGTCCAACAAGTTTCGTCCGAATCCATCCATAACTTTTTGAGATATCCTGCTCACATACAGACTGACATCCAGACAGACAAACAAGACAGACATTGTGCAGAGCATGATACTTACAAAATCCCAAAAACAAATTTGACCATAAAAATAATTGACTTGCAAATCCTCTTCAAATTTCAAGTCAATCAGATTAAACTTGAGGATTTTAGAAATATCACTGAAGTTGTTGACTATGTTGACCTTTTGAACGATGCTGATCTCAAAAATAATTGGGGTTGAAATCAGTGGTCTGATTTGCAAATCCACTTCAAATTTCAAGTCAATCGGATGAAAATTGAGGATTTTAGAAATCTGAAAAAGTTGTTGACCTTTTGACCTCAATATCTACAGGCTTCTTGTTTATAACAAGCCCTACCAGTTGGTGAAGTTTCATGAAGATCGGTTTAAAATTGTGACCTGTAGGTGCCTGACATACACACCAACAAATGGACAAAGAAACAAACACAAAATATGGCGTGCAAAGCACGATACTTGAGAAATCCATAAAATAAATTTGACCTTAAAAATAATTATGAGTGGTTGAATTCAATGACCAAATCTGCAACTCCTCTTCAAATTCCAAGTCAATGGGATGAAAAATGAGCATTTTAGAAATCACACCTAAGTTGTTGACCTCAAAATAATTGGTGGTTGAATAAAATGACCAAATATGCAACTCCTCTTCAAATTTCAAGTCAATTGGATGAAAATTGACAATTAAAAAAAAAAATTCGGCCTATGCTGACCTCAAAGATAATTGGTGGTTGAATTCAGTGACGTGATCTGCAAATCCTGTTCAAATTTCCAGTCAATTGGATGAAAGTTGAGGATTTTAGAAATTTTACAAAGGTGTTGACCTTTTGAACTCAAAAACAATAGGCTTCTTGCTTCTGATGAACCCTTCCATTTGGTGAAGTTTCATGAAGTAGGAGATTGACATACAAACAGAATAACACACGCAACCAACCTATATTCTTGAAAAATCTTTGATTTTCACAAGGACAAACAGACAAGGGTGAAAACACAACCTCCGCCCAGCCTCGGTGGCAGAGGTAATTACAATATCCCATTCAAACTGCCTTCTTACATCTACACCCGATTGTCTATCGTCTATATTAAACAACTTGTTGGCCAGACTACTTGAACGTTATATCTCCTTAATATTTACAGAAAATCCCTTTAAATCCCACATTTTCATTTTAATACCCCCAGAATGATGATATCACTGAAGAGCAGTTTGTGAACTTCGTGAACAGTGGTGAGTGTTACTCTAATAATGGAGAAACAGCTAAAAACTCATTGAAGAAACTGTGGCAACAGCAATTTGGAATGAGATTTCATCTGTTAATGGTTAAAATAGGTACAAACGGTTTATATGCCTCTCACACGTTAATCGGCATGATTTCGGGAATGGACTTGATAATGGACAAACAGTAAACACATATGGATGTGGTTTCACATGTTCTGCTTTTCTGACCAGAGCACGAGACACCCGAGAGAAACGGCTGGAGGGAAATATGAGCAAATTTCCCTTTCAAATCGTTAATATTTTCTCAGTTTCTGTGTTGAACAATGAGGTTGGATTCCGAGGCCAGTGGTCAGTGGTTCGAACCCCAAAATGGTACATTCTGCTTCCTTGCTTGACAATCAGCATTTAAAAATGATAGAGCAAGGACAAACAACCATGGGTTGGCAACCACTGTGCAGGCTTGATGGGCTGAATGGCCTCCTGTGTTGAAGTTCCTTTGAAGGGAACTCATAGTTCGGTCATTGCATTCTGGATGAAGGATAATAACTGCATGGTTATGATATGTTCTTCATTGTAAAAATGATGAAGGTACTCTACATGGATGGCACTTTGTGTATAAATTTATAATTCATCATCAGGAATGACTTGTTTGGAAGATGAATCAGCAGTACCATTTCTCCCTCCCAACTTCCTTGCAGTGTTGCCAGAATCACTGCAGCTAACGACAGAGGCCTGTCATCAGCTCACACTACCAGCAAAGGTTGTGCTGCATGCTTCCCTCGATTGATTTTGGCCACCCGCTGTACGCGCGACCACCTACACTTAATTTATATTGATCACTTGGTTGTACATATCACACAACATACCATCATGGGTAAGGTGTCACTCACCTTTGGAACTGCAGTGTTTTAAAGAGAAGGCCCACCACCATCTTCATTGGACAACAAACAACAATAAAAAAAAACATCATCTAATGTACGAGTAACCCCAAATTCTTCTTCGCATACAGTATTGTTATACCTTCTGATGTATGAATTGGACTGCCTGTAAGAATATTATGACCTCCTTTTCTTCCCCCTGACAACCTCAGGATACAAATGGCTGTCTGGATGAGCAGCAAGCTAGAATGTTTGTAAATCACGTGTGCCAACTGCAGGTGAGCAAGACTTCGAGAGAACCTTAATGCCAAACAAGTCTTTCATTTGCGCGATATGTCTTGTTTTTTTATGGACATCCTTTGCCATGTGTTTGTTCCCCTTGTCTGTGATTCCTCTATGCTCTGTTGTCAGTGTGAAGGCCTAGCTCTTGCATGAACCTTGATCACCGCATTAAAAACACTTACAAATTACTTACACATCTTTGTTCCTCATGCAATCTGCACATTACTGTCCATCTGTATATTGAACAATGCAGGCTTAGTTTATTGAACAAAGAAGCCCAGAATTATTTTTTTTGCAAGACCTGGTGTCACACAGTAGACCATGATTATGCATCATCGCCTGCACTGCACATCACTACGATCTTCTAATGCCCTTCATGATCCATATACCACATAATATCCATTTCATTAACCACAGAACCCACAACATTATCCGAGATATGCGAACTCACAGCATTCATAAGCATCCAATTTTTTTCCACTATTCCTGCACAATGGTTGATAACTCCAAAAGCAACTCGAGAATTTCGAGATCACACAAAGCAGCAGAACCTACCTGTATTTTTGTGTGAATGTGCAGGAGATATTCCAGGTGGCAGATCAGAGGTCAAGTTTGAAGATTGACCACTCCAACCTCAGCCAGACTTTGCAGAGTGCTGGTAATACAAAAATTGGGGGAGGGGGGGGGGGTAGGGGAAGAAAGGGGATATGGCATGAGAATTGAAACCATGGAAGGACCTTTTACAGGCAGGGTGGTACTCCGAGGAATATGCAATCATTCGGAGGAGTTTAATTTGTTTGTCATGTCTGCTAGTCCATTTTAGACTTTGTTAAGGCCATTCTCGTATTATGAGTGTGCACATGAGATTGGGATTGGATGAAAATTGAGAAAAGGAAGGGAAGAGAAAGAGGAGGGGATTGAAAAATAGAGAGGTGGTGAAGTGGGGGTCAGAGAATGTCTCAGGAAAGTGGAGGGACCAAAATTTTTTTTATAATTCTGCTGATATGATTCCAAATGTCATCAGACAACAACTGTATGACTGTACAACCTGAGTTAGCTTGTCTGCTTTTCCTATCTGGGCAAAGAGCTCATGATGTAAGGATCCAAGGATTAATTCCCATGTATTGTCTCAATTTGTCCATTGTCTCCTTATGTCCTGATATGACATGCAGTTTGTGTACAAGCTCCTCTCTGAGCCGTAAATCACTTCACAAATAATATATTATATATTTTTCTAAAATTCTTTAATGGTTCCTGCCATTCACAGGTTTTACTTTTTCAGTAAAAAAAAAAAGGTTTAAGGATTTTAGAGGGGACAGGGATGAACAAAATGAACTGAAAATGGTCCCTTCCTTCAAATAATGTGACAAATTCGAAAAAGCTTTGAACGCAATTATCTTCATTTGGGTGTGGTATGATAGCAACTCAGCCACATGAGCTCACCGTTAACATTTTCTTAGTTTAAGCTTTTGTAAAGTACAATTACAGCTCATTTTAACATGTTCAAATGTTCCAAACTCTTCTGGAAAATGCTGTCCAATTAAACCATTTTTGTTTGTTTTGGACTATCATAATGACTTCGGGGTTGGCTGGATGACCTCGAGGTACACACACTCACCTCCAGCTGTGTAATCTGGGTTTGAATGTTGGTCCAGCTATAAACTGTCACCCTGGCATTTTCGTAAGCAGAGCGAGGCATCGATGTGTGTGCCGCCCCTCAGATGAACGTTCAATAGGGCATCCTGGCTCCTATCATTAGTTGGTGGACGTTAAAGATCCCATGGTGAATAGAAGGCCGGTACTCGAAAACAAATTACAAATTCTGCCTGGACTGTGGATAGCAAGTGGTTTGGTTCTCTTGGAGGTTCCTTGACAGTTGTCTCGGTTGTCTCGGCAGCAGCTTCTGAACAAAAAACAAGAAAAATAAGAGCAATCAAAGATTGGAGACCCTCACCAGGACTTGTTTTTGTATGGTGTTTGTGTACTGGTGTGCTATGTAATTAATAAGTGACATAATTATAACTGCCACTTTATAACTGCTGGCAGTGATGCCCGGGTACCAAGACGTCCCGCTTTGATTGGACATCTGACCCTGACCCATGACATTTTTTGTTGTTATTATTACTATTCATTATTCAATTGAATTCAGAATGGGATTAAAATAAATTCAATTCAAATCAAATGGAAGACCAAATATGTACAGTCCTGCAGTGGAATCATCAGAAGAAAACCAAACAAGCAAAAAGCAAAGATGAAGTCATCAGGAGGAACCTGGATAGGATTCACATTTCAGCTGCTACTCCTCTACCCTCAAACCCATCCAGGCACAGTGAAGTGAGCCTTATTCACACACACACACACACACACACACACACACACACACACACACACACACACACACACACACACACACACACACACACACACACACACACACAAAAAACCCACATTAAAAAAAAATTAACAAATCTGGCTGCCAGACCATGTGTCTGATCAAGTTGAAATTTAAAAGATGTATTCCGCATCATTACGAGATCATAATTTTGAAGTTTCACATCGATTGATTGAGCGGTTCCAAAGAAAACATTATTTTATATTTTTCTTCAATTCAATATGGCTGCCAAGCCATGTAACCTGTCAATTATTCCTCAACAAACTTAGACACCCAAGGCCTGGGGAACATTTGTGTGATATTTCCCCCTCGATCTGTCCATCCATTCTGGACAAGAAAATATTTATAGGTTTTATGGTAAATCCAATATGGCTGCCAAACTATGTGAACTATGATGTCATATGTGTTAATCTTGTGTTCCTCATGGATAAGCGGTCATATTTGTCGAATTTTGCCTCAATCTATTCAGCCACTTCAGAGAAGAAAATATTTGAAGGATCTTTTTAAATAAATAAAAAAAATGGCTGCCAAATCATGTGACCGATGAAATCATCATTTTTTTTTTCTGTGGACCATTTTATCCCTGAATGACCCTCAACATTTTCTGTGCAGACAGACAGACAAAAAAACGGACCCAAATACAATACCCTCTCCTTCGGCGAGGAAAACAAATTCAACGGGCACTTCACATGTTTGATATGAACAGCTATGTTCAACTAAAAAAGGCAACCAATTCTATTTTATCACAATGATGGTGTTACGGCTGTGGAAATTCGCAGAGCACCATATAGGTCCTTAGATCAGTTATGCCGATAAGTCTGTGTTCAGATAGATTTCCCCACCGTTGTCTAATGGGATTTTATTCGTATTGCCCGGGCTGTGATCTTTGAGGTAGCCGTTTTTCTTTTACTCTCGTTATTTTGGACCAACCACAATGCCAACCACCAACGACCCTCTCCGCAACGCCAACCACCAACCACCCTCTCCGCAACGCCAACCACCAACCACCCTCTCCGCAACGCCAACCACCAACTACCTTCTCCACCACGCCAACCACCTTCTCCACCATGCCAACCACCAACCACCTTCTTCACTACGCCAACCACCCACCACCCTCTCCCCAACCGCCTTCACAACGACATCTCACCATCTCCGAAACCACATCTCCCCCGATAAATCAACACGAACAACATCGCCTCACCTTCATTTCCGAAGCGACGCCATCTTTGCGCCAGCCACGGCGAGTCCACATTGAACGGCGGCGCTGCAGGCAGACGCGGGGGTTTCCTCGTCGCACAAGTTGGTGATTTCGCGCACGTCCGCTCTGTGCAAGCTTCGCCTCGGAATTCGGATCAAAAGAGCGAGAGGGGCGGAGCCAGTGGAGGTCAGAGGTGAGAGTGCGGAGATCAGATCTCGCCTCACGGACCCTATATAAGCGGAGCGCCAAGCACGGTCATTCGGTGGAGTATCTGTCGGGGTTTGGAGCACCTGGAGCCTGAAGCCTGGAGTTGGTGGAGAAGCTGAGGAGAGTGGAGGAGACGCGAGCTGGGAGCATGGCCAAGCCTGCTGTGCCGCGCGGAGCTGCGTGTTCGTGTGCAGGACGTGGATAGAGCCGGAGAGAGCTCGCCAACCAGCACCAAACGGTCTGAGGTGATCGGGCTTCGGAACAGTCCGAGCATCGCTGAGGGTCGGACGGGTTCTTAAAGAGAGCATCAACTCAGAAAGAGCAAAGACCCGTTCGTTCCTCTCAGGCGTTGCCGGCTGGGGCCCGAATCACCAGGCCGCGGCCGAGCCGCGGTTACACTAGCTGCCGTGATGACGGAACGTCGCGGGACGCCCCAGCGAGGACAAGGTAACCTGCGCGGCCTCTTGGAGCTCCTTCGGTCCTCAAAGCTCCATGTCATAAAGACCCCGAGAGGTCCAGTCTACCCCTTGTCTTTGAGGGGTTTTTCCTTGCTTTTCTTTGTATGAAAGTTGTGGCGCCGAGTCCGTTAAGTAGAACTGATAAGTGTGTAATGAATAAATAAACGGTCGTAGCTCCTTTGCATTGTTTTGTTGGCTGTATAATTGCATATGTGCATGCTTGAATACGTGCTTTTCTTGCATGAATACCTGACTGCATATGTGTGGAAATAAATGTGCTTCTTTAAATGTGAACCTGCTCGTTACGTCTTTTCCCCAATTGAACTGCCATCTTGCCCTCAGAATATAGTTGGTTTTTTAAATAGCCGGTAAAGTGATCAGGTCCAACGGGACTGCGCGATAATACACCGCTCGGTTATCCCAAAAGGAAGCGAGCTGCTTAGGTGGCTCATTTCAAAGCGGTCCCATTGAGGTACAATCTCTCGGTAATCTACCCGCGCGATTAATTAGGTATATCGACAATTCGCCGATTGACCCTGTAACGCGCGGGTAGAGTACGGCCAAGGTTGTGGTGTGCTTAAAAACACACCCGTGGCTGGTTTTCGGCGTTGATCCGGAAATCCGCGACTGGATTGCTCGTTCGGTGGGCGTACGGCTGCGATTCGGCTAAAAGCGGCTGTCTGCACGCCGTCGGGCGGAAATCTATAACAATATGTCACTGGATAGAATGAAATGACGAAGGTGTTAAAATTTAATGTTTTTAGTATATTTATATGTTCAAATTACTGCCCATCCAACCATTATCTATTCTTTTATGACTTTTTTTTGAACAAGAGGATGGGGTGAAGTTTTGGAAGAAAATTCTCTTAATTTGCATACATTCTACAGGAGCATTACAATTTATTTTGGTATTCACTCTGGACAGCATTTTATCAAACTCGTAATTATTACCTCCGCCACTGAAGTTGGATGCAAGTTCACCCTTTCACCCCTGTCTGTTTGTGAGCAGGATATCTCATAACGTTATCGACGAAATTTGGTGGACAGGTTGGGTGTGTAACCAGGACAAATTAATTAGATTTTGGTGAAGATCCAGATCCAGATCCTCGAATTTTTAAGTGATTCTTCACCCTTGAGGGATGGGGCCAAACACGATATGTAGCACGATATCTCAAAAAGTTGTGGACGGATTTGGATGAAACTTGGTGGTTGAGTTGGGTGTATGACGAGGACGAATAGTCTCGATGCAGATCGAACCGATTGGTAGGATACAAAACATAAACTGCTCAGCTTGATGGAGGGATGCGGCATTCCAGGTACGTAGGAGTAGGTGTGAAGAGCAGGCACAATGTCTGGAAGACAGGATGAAATTGCTATTGGTTTGTCACAACATAACATAAGGCACTCTGAAGAGGAAGTACTGAGGTGCAGTGTGAAAGGAACTTCCCTGCGGTGTACAGGGTTCAACCTAGATCCTGAGGTGTGTCTCGCTACTTGGCGTCGTTTTGCTGGACCTGATGGTGCCCTCGACTTCAGCCAGTTTATTTGTTGTGCATCGCACCTTCGTCGTCTTTGTGGTACCAGCACATCACACAATACCATTATGAGCACGTACTCTAAAATATTTCAATTACACAATCTAATCACCAAGCGGTGATAAACCTTTTGTTGGTGAACGGAAGAGATTGGAAGAGATGTCACCATCATAACCTTCTAATCAACATTCTTTACTTCACACCATGCGTTTCTTCTCTATGTCTAGCGATGCAAGAATTGTCGAATTAAGTTCAGAATTTCTCGTCTGATTCTTTCTATTAATTGATCAATATAATTTGACATCACTGATGATGTGTAAGTTCTGTAAATGAGGTATTCCATAAAATTATCTTTTATACAATGTGAAATCAATCTGTTTCAAGCCTTAGCTAAAAATATTGCTTTTTAAATCTTATCTTTATCTTGGTGATGATGCTTGAAGACAACTATCAGCTTATTGTATGTTCATGACCTTCAGGGTAACATGTATGTTTGCAATGCCAAACTTTGCAGTATTATATACTTTAGTATAAAGGCGTACATGTATTCAGCTTTACCCCAATGCTTTGATTTTATATGCATATATTTTTAGGTAAAAATGTGTTACACAAAAGAGAAAACCACCTCCAAGATCAAAAGCTTACATACTGCCCCTGGGAAGGGGGGGGGGGGAGGGTGGCAAGCGGGGTGGTTGGTAGTGGTTATTAATTCATTCTGATGACCTTTGCTACCACTGACATTTGTTTTACTTTAGTCTTAGAAGTTAATTCTGAAATATTTTACAGTAATACAAACCTACAATATTTTTTTTCTGCCCATCATCCTTGTTCTCACACAGGTTCACATGTGACTATGAAGCAGAAAGGTGAATGGCACATCCCAGACATTAATGAGGTACCGAGCCCATAGGAATCACAACCAGTTCCCACAGCAGTCATTACAGATATCTTGAAAGTGAAATCCCGATTAGAATTTGTTGGGGAGTGTCGCTTATTTTTAAACTTTTAATTTATTTGCTTTGAAATCAGTGACATCCAAGAAGTACATATTAACAAGGAACACCTCTCTTCAGGGTGAGTTATAAGTCCCAGGACACGGTTTTAGCTGCTTATACAAAATTTGTTTATACCATCTATATTTCTCGTGTTTTCTCTTTTTTCAGCAAATACAAGTATAACATTGAACCAAGATGGCAGACACCAGTCCATTTACAGTAGAAGGTAGTTTGGTAGCAGTGGTGTGGTACCACGAGAGGAGAAACACAAACAAGATGACAAAACAGGTGCAAGAAGACTTAAAGGAGTCTTTTGGAAAGCCAGCACCATCAAAATCAAATATTCATTTTTGGGGGAAAAAAATCCACTCTAAATGGACTGATGTCTGCCATCTTGGTTTAATATATTACTTGTATGATCTGAAAAGAAAAGACAACAGGATAAATAGATGGTATAAACAAATCATGTAAAGCAGCTAAAACTGTATCCTGGGACTTATGACTCATCCTGTATAGACACAATGAAAACAAAGGTAAGTTAAAGCAGAGTCAGTGGTGTAATGATTGCAATGTCCTCTCTGAGTCTGGGAGGTTGGTGGTTCGAACCACGGCCGGGTCATACCAAAGACTTTTTGAAATGATACGTGCTGCTTCCTTGCTTGATGCTCAGCATTTACAAAGGATAGAACATGGATAAACAACCATAGCGCAGGCTTTGCTAGATGCAATGGTCTCCTCTTGTATTGAGACTCCTTGGAAGGGAACTCTTATTATTATTAATGTAGATCCCCATCAGTGTATAATTACAAAGCGAAAAACAGGGTTAAGCAATTCGTTCACTTCATCTGTCTGTCCACAAATGCCAGTTTATGATCAGGGGGCAACTTGATTTAAATTGAGTGTTATATTTTGAACACGAATTGGAACATGCATTGGAAAACGAACCTGTAATTTAGGAATACTTTGGCTCTGAATTTGTCATGATCATGCATGCGCAGAGAGGAGTGAGATTTTTTTTTTTTTTACTCTGTCTGCATGCCTGGTGTAGGCTTGGTTCGGGTGGTGGACTTGGGATTCTAGGATCCTGAGTTCAAATCTCACTTTTATTCTTTTTTTGTATACCTTGTCGAGGCTCGTGTGAGAGCTAACACACAGCACAGCAAGGGGGGCATGATACAAGAGGGGTGGGAGTGGGAAGGACAAAACAGTGGGGAACAGAAACATGGAGATCTGTGGAAGGGAGAGAGATGGGGCGGGGAACATGGGGAATAGAAGATGGATATTACAGGGACTTTCAGGAAGGAAAGCAGGGAATTTGAAGGAGGTGGACTTGGGTGGATTATCGGGGGTAGAAAAGATCGAGGATTTGGATGGGGGTGATAAGAAGTGGTGGTGAACAGCTGTTTTGAAGGCCTGGAGGGAAGAATGCGATTGAATAGAGTGAGGGAGTTTATTCCAAAGGCAGGGAAAAAAAGAGGAATGAAAGAGTGAAAGTGAGCAGTGATTCATGATTTTGGTAGTTTTACCAGAAGGGGGTTGTTGGTGGACCTTAAGCGCCCTGCAGAAATGTGGTGGGGACAAATCGCATTTTGAGAGAGCAGGGGGGGAGGCTGGAGAGGAGAGGGTAGAAGACAGAAAGGCCACCAACCAGCCTGCGGTGTGAGAGTGAGAGGCCCAAAGACTCAGCCTCATTGTGGGAGATGCCAATGATCGGAAATGCCTTGGTTTCCACAGCGTGAAGCCGAGAAAGGTGGGTGGCAGGAGCACCAGCCCAGAGGGGAGAGCAGTACTCCATCAGGCTGCGGACAAAAGCTTTGTAAGTGGTCAGGGCTCAGGTGGGCCGAGGAAGGACTTTGCATGACGGAGGATTCCCAGTCGGCGACTGACTTTGGAGACGAGGTTTGAAATGGCTTTCCCAGGAAAGGTCATGGCAGATAGTGAGACCCAGAAGCTTGAAAGAAAGGACTTCTTCCAGAGGATTGTTGAGAAAGTGGATTGGGGGGGGGGGGGTCGAAACAGTCCTTTCGGAGAGACATAGTGAGAGTGTGAGATTTGTCCGGATTGAAAGACATGTTCCACGTGTTGGACCAGTTTGTGATTTTATCCAGATCTGCAGTGAGCGAAGGAGCTGCTGCTTGCCGGTCTGAGGGATGACCGATGGTACGGCAGAGGGTGGAGTCATCAGCAAAGAGATATAGAGGATTTTCCAGAGAGTTGGAGAGATCATTGATCTTCTTCTTCTTCTTCTTCTGTCGGTTGGGGGTCGCCACAGCGGATCATCCGTCTCCATTTCGCTCTCTCCTCCACATCTTCCATTGACACTCCAACCACCCGCATGTCCGCCCTCACCGCATCCATGAACCTCTTCTTTGGCCTTCCTCTTCTCCTCCTACCTGGCAGGTCCATCCTCAGCATCCTTCCCCCGATATACTCCGCTTCCCTCCTGTGGACATGTCCAAACCATCTCAATCTCGCCTCTCTCACTTTGTCTCCAAACCGTCCTACCTGCGCTGTCCCTCAAATATACTCATTCCTTATCCTGTCCATCCTCGTCACTCCCAACGAGAATCGCAGCATCTTTAACTCTGCCACCTCCAGCTCCGCTTCCTGTCTTTTTGTCAGCACCACCGCCTCCAAACCATACGACATAGCTGGTCTCACTACCGTCTTATATACTTTCCCCTTCGCTCTTGCAGCTACCCTTCTGTCACAAATCACTCCTGCAACTCTTCTCCACCCACTCCATCCTGCCTGCACTCTCTTTTTCACTTCTCCACCACACTCTCCGTTACTTTGTACAGTTGATCCCAAGTATTTAAACCCATCCACCTTCCCCACTTCAACTCCTTGCAACCGCACCATACCACCACCCTCCCTCTCATATACGCACATGTACTCTGTCGTACTCCCACTGACTATCATTCCCCTTCTCTCCAGTGCGTTCCTCCACCTCTCGAGGCTCGCCTCAGCCTGCTCCCTACTCTCTCTACAGATCATGATGTAATCCGCGAACATCATAGTCCATGGAGACTCCAGTCTGATCTCGTCCGTCAACCTGTCCATCACCATTGCAAACAGGAAAGGGCTCAGAGTCGATCCTTGGTGCAATCCCACTTTTACCTTAAACCGGTCCGTCATTCCTACCGCACACCTCACCGTTGTCACACAGTGAGGTTTGCGGTAGGATATCCTGCACAGTCCTCGTAATATCCTGCACCGTCCTCACATACTTCTCGACAACTCCCGACTTCCTCATACAATACCACAACTCCTCTCTTGGCACCCTATCGTAAGCTTTCTCTAAATCCACAAACACACAATGTAACTCCTTCTGGCCTTCCCTATACTTCTCCATCAACATTCTCAAAGCAAACATCTCATCAGTGGTGCTCTTTCCTGGCATAAACCCATATTGCTGCTCACAAATCATCACCTCTCCTCTCAACCTAGCTTCCAGTACTCTTTCCCATAACTTCATGGTGTGGCTCAACAACTTTATCCCTCTGTCATTGCCACAGCTCTGCACATCACCCTTGTTCTTGAAAATCGTAACCAGTACACTTAATCTCCACTCCTCCGGCATCCTCTCACTTTCCAAGATTTTATTAAACAATCTGGTTTAAAAACCCCACTGCCATTTCTCCGAAACACTTCCATGACTCCACTGGTATATCATCTGGGCCAACCGCCTTTCCACTCTTCATCCTCTTCATAGCAGTCCTCACTTCATCCTTACTGATCCACCCCACTTCCTGATTCACTATCTCCACCTCTTCCAACCTTCTCTCTCTCATTTTCTTCATTCATCAGCTCCTCAAAGTACTCCATCCACCTTCTCAACACACTCTCCTCGCTTGTCAGCACATTCCCATTTGCGTCCTTTATCACCCTAACCTGCAGCACATCCTTCCCAGCTCGGTCCCTCTGTCTTGCTAATCGGTATAAATCCTTTTCCCCTTCTTTTGTATCCAACTTCTCATACAGCTCGCCATATGCCTTTTCCTTAGCCTTTGCCACCTCTCCTTGTACTCCTGCCTACTTTCTTCATCTCTCTGACTATCCCACTTCTTTTTCGCCAACCCCTTCTTCCTTATACTTTCCTGTACTTCCTCGTTCCACCACCAAGTCTCCTTATCTTCCTTCCTCTGTCCAGATGTCACACCAAGTACCTTCCAAGCTATCTCCCTCACCACTTCTGCTGTAGTTGCCCAATCATCTCACCCATCTTTACCACCATCCAACACCTGTCTCGCCTCCTCCCTAAATTCCACGCAACAGTCTTCCTCCTTCAGCTTCCAACATCTGGTCCTTGGTTCAGCCCTTACTCTCTTCCTCAACCTCACCTCCAAAATCATCCTACAGACCACCAATCGATGCTGTCGAGCTACACTCTCCCCTGCCACCACCTTACAGTCTCTAATCTCTTTCAGGTTGCATCTCCGGCTTAAGATGTAATCCACCTGTGTGCACTTTCCTCCACTCTTGTACGTCACCCTGTGTTCCTCCTTCTTCTTGAAATACGTATTTACCACTGCCATTTCCATTCTTTTTGCAAACTCTACCACCATTTGCCCTTCCACATTTCTCTTGTTGAGACCGTACCTACCCATCACCTCCTCATCCTCTTTATTCCCTTCCCCAACATGCCCATTGAAATCTGCTCCAATCACCACTCTTTCATCCTTGGATACACTCTCCACCACTTCATCTAACTCACTCCAGAAATCTTCTTTATACTCCATCTCACACCCCATATGTGGGGCATATGCACTGATGACATTCATCATCACCCCTTCAATTTCCAACTTCACACTCATCACTCGGTCAGACACTCTCCTCACCTCCAATACCCTCTTGACATAATCTTCCTTCAGGATTACCCTGACACCATTTCTCCTCCCATCCACACCATGGTAGAACAGTTTGAAACTACCTCCAATGCTCCTAGCCTTACTCCCCATCCACTTAGTCTCTTGTACACACAGTATGTCCACCTTTCTTCTCTCCATCATATCAGCCAACTCTCGCCCTTTGTCAGTCATCGTCCCAACATTCAGAGTTACAACTCTCACCTCCACACTTCTACCCTTCCCCCTCTCGCACTGCCTCCGGACTCGCCTTCCCCGTCTCCTTCTCTTCCTTCGCCCATTGTACAGTAGCACAATTTCCACTGGTACCCTGCTGACCACCGGTACCGGTGGCGGTCGTTGGTAACCCGGGCCTCGAGCGATCCGGTATGGAAATTCGTTTTGTTGTCCGCATAATGATTTGGCATAGGTTTTTATGCCGGATCCCCTTCCTGACGCAACCCTGGTCGCCTCTTACGACACACAGGGATATGGTACACCTATTCTAACCGGGGCATACACCGGGACCAGTAAAACTGGTACTCATTTCGCCGACTTCGGAAGGATGGCAGGCCGAGTCAACCCCCTGGTGTTTTCGACTTGGTATATATATATATATATATATATATATATATATATATATATATATATATATATATATATATATATATATATATATATATATATATATATATATATATATATATATATATATATAAATTCAGTGTCCCAATGGGGCTTGAACTCAGGACCTTTTGGGTCCCAAGCCACTGCCCTAACCACTGCGCCAACACCAGGCTTTAAACTTCTGCAAGTACATCTCTTGCAGTCTTGACCTCACAGACCAGATGGTTATTCTCGTGAAATCACTTTGTGAGCATCTCAAAGATGTGTGGTTTGAGGCTGCTGTGGTTCCTGGCAGCCAGCTCCTTGGTATGCAAGTCCAGGAAGTAGATCTGTAGGAACTTTGGCTGACCCTCTTCAGGTGGGAGCAAGCTGCTAATGCGGTGGAACGCTTGACCTTGGATCCGGACCTTGACCCCTAAACACTGCAACAACACCATATATATATATATATATATATATATATATATATATATATATATATATATATATATATATATATATATATATATATATATATCGGGCGTATAAAAAATAGTGTGGTCGATAAAAACATTAGAAAGGAAAAAATAAGTTGCATCAAAAACTTTAACATTTTCACGCTCACGCTCACGCTGGGGGTATCGCTATAGCTCTCTGTTCTTCAAACAGGCGGGCTAAAAATCATTGAAACCATATTTTCCAATGTAGGTCCCCTGAATAACATTGACACATATCATTTATCTTTTGTCTATTAGTGTCCTTGCAATCCATGCAAATGTGCAATGATGTATATTGTCTTGTTTTGCATATGATGTAAGTACAAGATCAATTCTGCATCTTAACTTTTGTCACTGTAAAAACAGACATCTGCAAATGTTTTCATCTATCTATTAAATATATAAAGTCATCTTTTATTAAATATATAAAGTCGTCGTGTATGTTTGTTTGTCCTCTTATAACTCGAGAACTACGCATCCCAGAACAAAACTAAAGGCATATTCAGAATCAGCATGTCTCAGGGGTACTACAGCACACCTTAGATGCTTAAAACACCGAAGAAAAAAAATCGTCAATTTTTCTGCTGCAATTGATTGATTTTCCGCATCGTGACTTTTTTTTATTCACAACCTGATCAAAATTTGACTTTCTGATTTTAGATGCCCCGAAAAAGGAAGAGCTCCCTCCATTGGTCCCAAGGCAGCTACAGCGAAGTGAAAACACACTAAGAGACAACAGGAGACTGAAGAGGAGCAAAATGCCAGGCTAAATGAACAGGCACAGCGGCAACAGCAGCAGGGACAAAAAGAGACTGAAGGGGAGCGCTCAGCCAAGCTCAATGAACAGGCTTCATCGGCAACAACAGCGGTGAGCAAATGAGACTAAGGAAGAGTGTGATGCGTCACCGCACTGCAGAAGCACGAGCACTGGCCCGGGCACAAGAGGACAACAATGCCAACAGGGTGGCATTCACGTATGACCCGGCTGACCCAACAACTCATGCAGACATCGACTGAATGGACAAAGTCTGCACCCACTGCTCTGCTTACAAGTTCAAAGGAGAGACCAAGGGTGTCTGCTGCAGCAATGGCAAGGTTGTCCTTGAGCCCTCTCCTGCCCTTCCTCCCTTGCTGAAGGAACTTCTCTAAGGCGAAGATCCCCTCAGCAAGCACTTCCTTGACAACATTCGGACGTATAATGGCAGCTTTGCGATAACGAGCTTTGGGCACAAGGAAGCTGAAGTCCAGGGCTGGAACCCAAGCTTCCGGATCCAAGGTCAAGTGTTCACCGCATTAGCAGCTTGCTCCCACCTGAAGAGGGCCAGCCAAAGTTCCTACAGGTCTACTTCCTGGACTTGCATACCAAGGAGCTGGCTGCCAGGAACCACAGCGGCCTCAAACCACACATCTTTGAGATGCTCACAAAGTGATTTCACGAGAATAACCATCTGGTCTGTGAGGTCAAGACTGCAAGAGATGTACTTGCAGAAGTAGGCAACTCTGAAGAGCGCCAGATCATCATCAGAGAGAACAAGCGACCGCAAGGAAAGCAACACACCGCTACAATGCCCAGTCTGCACCAGAAGTCACCATCATAATGGACAATGAGCCAACAGAACCCAAAGACATTGTCCTCAGACTTCGCGATGGGGCACTTAAAAGGATAAGTGAGCTGCATGCATCTTACGATGCACTCCAGGATCCCATAGTGTTCCCATATGGAACAGATGGCTGCAGCATCCATCTGGTGGCCAGGACTGCTACTGGACAGGATGGACGAAAACTCACACAGCTGCAGTACTTCAGCTACCACATCATGGTGAGAGAGGGCAACCACAGACTGAAGATGCGACGACTCTTTCAGCAGTTTCTGGTCGATGTCTACTGCAAGATCGAGACAGAGCGACTGGGCATTATCCGCGGGGAGCAAAAGAACTTGCTTGCTGATAACTACAACCATCGTGACAGCCTCATGGCCAGCGATGGTGACCCTCGCAATGTTGGACAAAGGGTGGTTCTTCCAGCAACATACACCGGTGGGCCGAGGTGGATGCATAAGAAACAGAGTGATGCCATGGCCTATGTGTGTCGCATGGGAAGGTCTGACTTCTTCATCACGATGACCATGAATGCCAAATGGACCGAGGTCCAGGAAAACGTCCTGCCAGTACAAGAGCCTCACGATCGCCCAGACATCATTGCCCGTGTCTTTCACCAAAAAAACAAGCAGCTCATGGAGCTACTAAGGAAGGGTGTTTTGGGGAAGATGAGAGCCTTCCTGTACACCATTGAGTACCAGAAGTGTGGTCCTCCTCATGCCCACATCCTCTGTGGTCGCTCTGTCCTCTGTCGCTCCAGAGGACAAGGTCAAGCCCAAAGACATTGACCTGGTCATCAGTGCTGAGATTCCCGACAAGGAGCAGGATCCAGAGCTGCACAAGATGGTCATGGCACACATGATCCACGGTCCATGCGGAAACCTCAACCAGAACAGCCCTTGCATGAAGGACCGCAAATGCTCAAAGGATTTCCCAAAGCCATTCCTGCAGAGCACTGAGCAAGGAAATGACAGCTACCCCAAGTATCGCAGTCTTAAGCTAGAAGATGGTGATCACACCGGTGAGATAAAGATGCACCAGCAGGGAAAACGGGTGGTACAGGTAGTCACCAACCAGTGGGTGGTACCCTACAACCCGTTCCTCCTCCGCCAATTTAATTGCCACATCAACAGCATCAAGTATGTCACCAAGGGGACCGATCAGGCAGTGTTTGAACTGCAGTGAGCCAATGAGGAGGCCGGAAACCGTCAAGTGGATGAGGTAGCTCAGTTCCAGAATGCAAACTACGTCAGCAGCAGTGAGGCAGTCTGGAGGATCCTGGAGCACCCAATTTCCGAGCATTTCCCTCCAGTCATTGGCCTCGCCCGTCCAGCGAGTCTACTTCAATGTGGACAATGCCGTCGAGAGGGCACAGCGGCCACCGCCAGTCACTACGCTGACTGCCTTCTTCGACCTCTGCAGTCATGACGATTTTGCCAAGATGCCGGAGTACTACACGTGGGACAAGTTACGCAATAAGTGGGCCCGCCGCAAGCGAGGAGAGATGGTCGAAGGTCCACATGCAATCTGGAAGGCTCCGGCAATTGGCCGCATCTACAGCATCAGTTCGAGGCAGGATGACTGTTACTACGTTTGACTTCTCCTCACTGAAGTCTGTGGCCCCTCCTCCTTCACTGCTCTGAGAACCGTGGATGGCCAGGAATTGTCCTTCCTTGAAGCCTGTCTCGCAAGAGGACTCCTGGTAAATGACCAGCACCTCCACCTTGCTATGGAGGAGGCAGGCAAAAGCCAGTCTGCACCAAACCTCAGGAGTCTCATGGCAGTCATCCTCACCACCTGTTTCCCCAGCAATCCACGCACACTCTGGGATCAGTTCCGTGACCTCCTCTCTGAAGACTACCTGTTCCAGCACCGTCACGATGTTGGCAATCCTGATGCTGACTACAACGAGGAAGTCTACAACCTTGTACTTTGCTCCCTCGAGGACAAGGTGATCATGATGGGCGGCCATCATCTCAGTTCGTATGACCTACCTACACCAGAGAGGGGCACAGAAGATAGGCTTGTAAGAGAGTACTTCAGGGAAGTGGACTACAACCAAGAGCAATTGGCTGTTCAGGCTGATGACCTCCAACAGCACCTGACAGATGACCAGTGTCAGGTCTACAATGCATTCCTTGAACTGGTGCAGCAAGGTAGCATCATCAAAGGCAACAAGAGCAGCAACATCATCTTCCTCGTTGCAACGGGAGGCACAGGCAAGAGCTTCGTCATCAATACGATACTGAAAAAGATTCGCTCAGGAGGCAAGATTGCTCTTGCTACTGCGTCCAGTGGAATTTCCGCAACACTGCTCCAGGGAGGAAGAACGCTGCACAGCACCTTCAAGATCCCACTCGACATGCACCTCAAAGAGCAGCCAACATGCAGCATCAAGCGTGGAACAGCATTGGCCAAGGTCATCAAGGATGCTGCTGCCATCATTGTGGATGAGGCCCCGATGACTCACAAGTCAGCCTATGAAGCTGTAGACCGCACACTGCAGGACATCACAGGAGTCCAGCAACCCGTGGGAGGCATCCCCATACTGCTCTGCGGAAACTTCCGGAAGATCCTTCCAGTGGTCAAGAGAGGCACCAGATCCAACATTGCCAACATCAGCCTGAAGACGTCCCACCTGTGGCGCCATGTGACTGTCAAGCACCTGACCACCAACATGCGAGCTCACCTGTATGGTGATGAAGGGGCCACCAACTTCTCCAAGCTGCTCCTGGAAATTGGCAATGGACAGATCCAATATGCGACCGAACCAGACACGATCGCAAATCCTCCTGCACTGGGCAAGGTCGTCTCCACACTGGAGGAGCTCAATGCTGAAGTCTACCCTTGCTTGACCACAAATGGAGTCAGGTCTGAGTGGCTGGCTGAGCGTGCAATTCTCTCTCCACTGAACACCAATGTCAACCAGCTCAACAACTGGCTCATGGGACAGTTCCCCAGCGATGAGGATCTACAAGTCTGTGGACAGTACCATCTGAGATGTGCCGCCACACTGTGCCGGTTGACTAGTCATGCTTATTCATTGTTATTGCTTCCCTGTGGCTCCACCTACCGTGAGCCAGGAAACGCTTGTTGAAAAAAAAAATGTCGCCTTGCCATGTGGTTTTTTTTCCCGCTGCGATGAAAAATGCATTTTGTGCCAGACTGGCCAACAACAGTGTGAGTGATGCGTTTTGTTTATCGTTCAACACCAGAATTTTGTACTGTGACTTTATGTCGGCATGAAACAGTTCGATGCTCTAGTTTTACCGACGAACTTCGACAATTGTGTTACAACAACAACCTATAGGAAAGAACTTGCAACTTTGATGTGTAGACAAATGTAAAGCTCTGCGGTCTATTCTTGTGACTCTAATTTGTTATTGTACCGTTACTCTGATCAGTGATTTTAATAACGGCTCTCATTGACAGTGCAGTACTCTACACTGAGTTAGGTTAATTTTATTTCTCGTTTTTGTTTGCGTGAAAGTACGCCTTGCCCGAATTCCTGGAACAAGGGAGCTAACTCATCCGAGCATATCACTACAAAGTAGCTGCCCTTTAATATACACATCTTGTACATGTATAACGATCACCATAATATCCGTGTCAACTTAGTAAAACATTTTGTTTTTGTTTTTGTTACAGCGATTACCAACTCATACCATACGTCAAGAATAAAGAACTCTAAGCCTCAGCATGGTTGTTAGACGTTACGTTCATTGGCGGATGGGGGTGAGCTGTATGCTATCCGGTCCAGACCGGAGAGGCAGAACAGTAATTGACTAGGCCAAGCACAGTCCAGGCAAGCGAGAAACGTTGGTCCGCCCAGCTCAGGGGAATCCAGTCCATAACCAAACACAGTTTCCGCAGTATCACTCGACGCCATCGTCCAGACAATCAACATGTCAGAGAGTCACCCAGAAGTAACCGATCAGTACGATCATCTCAGGCTGGTTCAAAAACTTCAGAACTGTCAAACATAAGTTCTATGTTAGCACAAAAACGTGCTAAAGCCGGTGCTGCTAAAGCTGGCCTGCAGTACGAGAGACAAGCAGCTGAACTACGCAAAAAGCAAGCCTTGGCCGCCGCAGAATCAGCACGAATTCAAGCAACAATGGAGGCTGATTTAACCCTACTACAATCTGAAAAACAAGTTGCCGAGACTGAGGCAGAGTTACAAGCCATTGAACAATGTATTAGCGAACTTGAGGGTGGAAATGGCCCGCCCGATATCAACCTACCTCAGGAGACATCAGCAAAGCGCACAGAACAGTATGTGGAAGATCACAGTTATCCGCCAGTGTTACCAACTGCTGACTTTATCACAACTGACAATATGCAAAATTTGCAACCACCGGCTCTTACGCCCAATATTGCCAGTAATTTATACCAAGCAACAACCAAACACCATGATCACCCCTTCTTTCCTGATTTAAATAACCGAGCTATTAACGCTACATCTGTTCCCATGAATAACAGACATTTAAATCACAGTTCCAACCCTCGTGTGACATTAGACCCGAATGTGCCTTCATTTGTGCCTGTATACACAGCAAATAATACAACGCCTATGAACACTGACTTTTCACAATATCTGCTGAAAAGAGATTTGCTGTTAACACGCTTGTGTACATTTAACGACACACCAGAAACATACGCAGTGTGGAAGGCAGACGATATTGGTGCCAGTGTTAATGAAGAGATTGACCTCCTGATTAAGTGGTTAGGTCCACAATCAAAGAAACACGCCGTCAGCTTTAAAATGTCAAATGCCAACAATCCATGTCTCGCGCTTCAACGAATATGGGAGCGCTTAGAGGAGCGATTTGGCAGTCCGGAAATGATGGAAGCCTCAATAAAACATAAACTTGCTTCCTTTCCGCGGCTGTCAAACAAAGACAACAAGCAACTGTATGAACTGTCAGATACATTGTATGAAGTGCTTTCCCTCAAAGAAGATCAAAAGTATGCTTCTCTTTTAAGCTATTTTGACTTCATCAGGAGTACTCCCCATACTCAATAAACTGCCTTACAACATACAGGAGAAATGGACAATGCATGCGTCCAGGTCCAAAAAAGAAAATAATGTGGTGTTTCCTCCTTTCCATGTGTTTGCTGAGTTTATCAAGAACCTCAGTCAGGTACGCAATGATCCTAGTTTTGCGTAGGAAAGTAATGCCGCACAGAGCAGCAGTCAGAGTGGATATAGACAGTCACAGGTAAACAAACTTCCTGCACATCGCACCCTCTTCTCCAAGAAGACAGACATTCAGCCAAATTGTCCTTTGCACAACACTGCACATAACCTCAGCGACTGTCGTGCGTTCAAATTGAAGTCACTTGTCGAAAAAAAGGGACTTTCTGCGGGAAAATAAGATACGTTTCCGGTGCTGTGATTCAACTGACCACATTGCAAAGACATGTAATGTAAATATATCCTGTTCTGTGTGTAAAGGCAACAAGCATGTTACAGCAATGCATTACGACAAGCGGCAGCCCCTTAAAGAGCCCACGGTGACCCCAACAGAGCCCACCACGCCAGCCAATAAGGCGTTCGCTGATAACGGCGGGGAGCTACCCGTCAACGTTCCGAACTCTAAATGCCCACAAATTTGTGGTGATGTGTCCCCGGGTAAATCATGCAGTAAAACAATTCTGACCAAAGTTTACCACAGTGACAATCTAAACAAGTATATCCATGCCTACGTAATCCTCGACGACCAGAGCAACGTCACGCTCGCCAGATCAAAATTTTTCAAATCGTTTGATGAATCGGGGGAAAATATTCCCTACAACCTTACGTCATGCTCCGGGTCAGCGCAAATGGTTGGGAAACGTGTACATGGCTACACAATAGAGTCCATAGACGGTAACCACAAAATACAAGTTCCTACGTTAATCGAGTGCGATGAAATTCCAAATGCCCGTCATGAAATAGCCACGCCCGATGTCGCCATTCATCATGCCCACCTGTCTGATATTGCTGCAGAAATCCCCGAGATTGACAGCGACGCCGAGATATTAATTTTGATCGGCCGTGACATTCCAGAAGCGCATCATATTTTGGAACAACGGACGGGCCCGAGAGGATCTCCATTCGCCCAGAAAACAACTCTTGGCTGGGCGATAATCGGTGAAACTTGTATCGGCAAAGTTCATAAAACAGGTGTTCCTGTGGTGAATAAAATTAACTTTTTGCCGGACGGTCGTCCGTCAATTTTCCCACCATGTGACAATAAGCTGTTTGTTGAAGAAATTGTTACCTGCAAAAACGACAATTTTTCAGACATTTTCCAAGTGAATAAAGATGACAACAAAGCTGGCCTGTCCACTGAAGACAGACAATTCATTTCAGTAATGGAAGATGAGATGCATCGGTCACCTGAAGGTAATTGGGTGGCACCGCTGCCGTTTAAGGCAGACAGACAGCGGCTACCTAACAATAAACCGGAAGCCATCAAAAGAGCTAGTTCCTTGCACCACAGCCTCATTAAAAACCGAGAAAAGAAACAACACATGGTCGAGTTTATGAAGCAGGTTATCGATAGAAACCACGCAGAAATCGCCCCACCCCTTCAAGAAGATGAGGAATGCTGGTATCTACCACTTTTCGGGGTTTACCATCCACATAAGCCCGACCAGATACGGGGCGTATTCGACTCCTCCTCCAAGTACAACGGCGTATCACTCAACGACGTGTTGCTAAAAGGGCCAGATTTGACCAATGACTTACTTGGTGTTTTGATAAGATTTCGCTCTGATGAAGTGGCGATTTCAGCTGACATTCAGTCCATGTTTTATGGTTTCCTGGTCAAACAAGAACACCACAATTACCTCAGATTTTTGTGGTGTCAAGATAATGATCCCGAGAAACCGCTGTTTGACTATAGAATGACAGTGCATGTCTTCGGGAATAGGCCGTCTCCCGCTGTGGCCACGTACGGTCTCCGGAAAGCTGTCGTCGCTGGACAAGAAAAACCCAATGATGACGTCACAAACTTTGTACTACACAACTTTTATGTTGATGACAGATTGACGTCATGTCAATCTGTGGAACAAGCGGTACAACTTCTGTCTGCCACACAAGAAGCTCTGGCGAACGGCGGTAACCTCCGCCTCCACAAATTGTCGTCAAATAGCCCAGAAGTACTCAAGTCATTTCCTTCTGAGGATCATGCTAAAAAACCTCAAGAACTTGAACTTTGACGAAGATACCTTACCGCAACAGAAAAGCTTAGGCCTTGTGTGGGACCTCCAGCACGATGTCTTCACGTTTGAAGTCAACACCAAAGAAAAACCATTCACACGTAGGGGGGTTTTGTCTACGATTAGCAGTGTGTTCGACCCCCTAGGCTTCGTCGCCCCCATAATTGTTCAAGGTAAATTACTTCTCTGAGATCTCATGACGGAGACTGTAATCTGGGACAAGCCATTGTCTCCACACCAAGAAAAAGAATGGGATGATTGGAGAAATTCTCTGAGTGACTTAGAACAGTTACAAGTTCGCAGGACCTACGCCCCAAGCCCAAACGAAACTGTCAAAAGAGAAGTCCACGTTTTCTCCGATGCCTCGGAGAAAATAATCACAGGCTGTAAAAGGTTGTTAACTTCCCTCATTCACCACTGCGTCACATGCCGCAAGCTGCGTGGACGCCCACTCCAGCAGATGTCAGACCTCCCCGCGGATTGCGTGACGCCCACGCCGCCCTTCACGTATGTAGCTACCGATGCCTTCGGCCCGTGGAATGTCAAGATAATCGGTGAAACAAGATAATCGGTGAAAAATACAACTGACGTGGATTTCTACCCTCGAACCGCGTCGTGATCGAAAGGATTCTTTAGATTGTTGAGGGATCTTGACCTCCTCGAGGATTCAACGTCTAGCCGACTCAGTGTTGCATGTATCGGGATAAAATAAACCACAGAAGTCCAGTAATAATCAATGTCCACAAGGAGTTCTTTCTTCTGTACCATTTATTTGCTCTCTCCCAGATCATTCTTATTTTAGTTAACAGTTAGACCAACCCGATTCAATTCACCTCTACATTACATCAGAGAGTTTTATTCTAACTTGGTACTTGGTCAGTTCCAAGGAGTACGAGCCACTGAGAAACTATACTTCCTCACGTGCTCGTACTCTTCCGTGGAATGCCCGTAACAAGAGGTGGTTCAGCCAGTAGCAAGCGCTGGGCTATACTGTTTACGTGCTTAACCAGCAGAGCCATACATATTGAAATTGTGGAAGAGATGTCCTCTTCTTCTTTCATAAATGCTCTCAGGAGATTCCAAGCCATACGCGGAAAAGTGGTACAGTACAGGTCAGATCGTGGCACAAATTTTCTCGGCGAAACAGACCCTCTACACATTGACGCCATTAACGTGGAGGAAGGCCCAGTAAAATAATTCCTGTACAACAGTGGTGTGAAATGGCTGTTTAATCCACCCCATTCTTCACACATGGGGGGGAAGTTGGGAACGGCTAATCGGTGTCGTTAGACGTGTTCTTGAATCTATGATGGCACAGTTTGCTTCGAAGGATCTAACCCATGAAGTGCTGACAACATTCATGATGGAAGTAATGGCCATTGTGAACAACCGACCACTGGTTCCCATGTTTACCGATCCAGATTCTCCTTTCGTGTTATCTCCCAACATGCTATTAACACAGAAAACGGGGTCGCCTGTTGAACCTTTCTACAACGTGGACATCAAAGACATATACGGTATCCAGTGGAAAAGAGTTCAACTCCTCGCAGAAGAGTTCTGGCGCAGATGGCGCCACGAGTACGTCCACTCACTCCAAGTTCGACGGAAGTGGATGCAAGACAAACAAGAAGTGAAGGACGGGGACGTTATAATCCTCAAGGAAAAGGATTCTGTCCGCAATGACTGGCCTGTCGGAGTCATCACTCAAGTCTTGCCCGGCTCAGACGGCAGGATTCGCAAAGCCGTCATCCGCGTTGCCAAGGAAGGGAAGATTGTGTCATACACACGACCTATTAGTGAATTGGTCGTGTTGCTTCCCTGTGGTGTTAAATGAATATGTGCCATGTTCATTTTTGATATGTTCCAACGGATTAGTGATGCCATTTTTGATTGTTTGTTTTCTAATATATTTGTGTTTGTGTGTGACGTCTTTAAAGACGTCAGGCGGGGAGTGTGCCGCCACACTGTGCCGGTTGACTAGTCATGCTTATTCATTGTTGTTGCCTCGCTCTGGCTCCGCCTACCGTGAGCCAGGAAACGCATGTTGAAAAAAAAAATGTCGCCTTGCCATGTGGTTTTTTGCCCGCTGCGATGAAAAATGCGTTTTGTACCAGACTGTGGCCAACAACAGTGTGAGTGATGCGTTTTGTTTATCGTTCAACACCAGAATTTTGTACTGTGACTTTATGTCGGCATGAAACAGTTCGATGCTCTAGTTTTACCGACGAACTTCGACAATTGTGTTACAACAACAACCTATAGGAAAGAACTTGCAACTTTGATGTGTAGACAAATGTGAAGCTCTGCGGTCTATTCTAGTGACTCTAATTTGTTATTGTACCGTTACTCTGATCAGTGATTTTAATAGGCTCTCATTGACAGTGCAGTACTCTGCACCGAGTTTATTTCTCGTTTTTGTTTGCGTGAAAGTACGCCTTGCCCGAATTCCTGGAACAAGGGAGCTAACTCATCCGAGCATAGCACTACAAAGTAGCTGCCCTTTAATATACACATCTTGTACATGTATAACTATCACCGTAATATGTGTCAACTTAGTATAACATTTTATTTTTGTTTTTGTTACAGCGATTACCAACTCATACCATACGTCAAGAATAAAGAACTCTAAGCCTCAGCATGGTTGTTAGACGTTACGTTCATTGGCGGATGGGGGTTAGCTGTATGCTATCCGGTCCAGACCGGAGAGGCAGAACATGCGACAAGGAGGCAGTCACTTACACTGTTGAGCTGTCAGGAATGCCACCACACCTCTTCAAGCTCAAACTCGGTGTGCCCATCATGATCCTGCGAAACATGGAGCCACCCAAGACCACCAATGGCACACGCTGCATCATAACCCACCTGCATGCCAATGTCATTGAGGCCACCATCTCCTGTGGACCATACAAAAGAGAAGTCATCCTTCTGCTGAGGATCCCGCTCATTCCGTCTGACTCCGAGCTGCCCTTCCAGTTTCCCTGCAAGTCATGCTTTGCGATGACGATCAACAAGGCTCAATGTCAGACATACAAAGCAATCGGTGTCAACCTCTCTGTCCCATGCTTCTCCCACGGCCAGCTGTATGTGGCTGCCCCTCGGACCGGCAGCGCAGTGAAGCTCAGCATCCTGGCACCCAACAGTCAGACACGCAATGTGGTCTACCCCGAGGCACTGGAGCACTGATGACGAACGCTGACAACGACAAAGAAATGTGAAATGTGTCCAAATTAAATGTGATATATATTAAGCACCACAGTTTAACCCTTTCTTATTCCTATTTTTTCCCACGGTCAATGCCGGGTACTCCAGCTAGTTTCCATATATGTGTATATATGTATATATATATATATATATATATATATATATATATATATATATATATATATATATATATATATATATATATATATATATATATATATATATATATATATATATATATATATATATATATATATATATATATATAAATATATATATATATATATAAATATAAATATATATATATATATATATATATATATATATATATATATATATATAAATATAAATATATATATATATAAATATAAATATATATATATATATATATATATATATATATATATATATAAATATAAATATATATATATATATATATATATAAATATAAATATAAATATATATATATATATATATATATATATAAATATAAATATATATATATATATATATATATATATATATATATATATATATATATAAATATATAAATATATATATATAAATATATAAATATATATATATATATAAATATATATATATATATACACACATGTATATACATATATAAATCTGGAGAGTAAGCAAAATACAGCACAGATAGTACACCTTACCACATGCAGTCTTGAGAAAAAGGACATGGAAAGGGTCTTTTGAACTCTTCTTTTGTGTTTCCGAGCACGGTCTATATTTACTACTAGCCGCAATTTTTGTGGAATCTTGATATTTCCAAATGCTGAGAGCTCGAGCATCAAATTTGATTCGTTGAGATGGAGTAAAATTTTGTCCAAGTACTGCTAAATTGGAGGTTTTTGGAAGTGCCACTTAAGTAGTTCCTCGATCATAGACTGATGTCTACAGACATCAGTCTATGATCGAGGAACTACAATGCTTAATTTCAATTGAATCTTATATTTTGAACACTAAAACACAAACCTGAAGTTTATCAGTATTTTGGCTTTGAATTTGGCAAATTTGATGGAATCTCATCCCGAGTGTGCATGTACGGAGGAGTAAGGTCTTTTTTTGTCATCTGTCTGCCTCTCTGACAGTCAAACAAAATTGAAAATAATTCCAAGCAGAAAACTTACCGTTTTGGGGGATGTCATAAAGACCAAAAATAACAGCCTTTAAAACGTTTAAAACTACAGCCATTAAAACTTTTATTTTACATCAATTGAATTCTATACGAGGACACAAACAGACAGGCAGAGTGAACCAATTGCTTAAACCCACTTTGCTCTTCACACCCAGAAAAAAAACTATCCAGGCTTTATATCGTCCTCGGTGAGTGAGTAATTTGTTGAATGTTTTCTGTACTAACTCGATGGGCTGATGTTTTTCCGATGCTCAAGATCCCAGGAAAGACATTATAAGATGCAGTATCTCTCCTGGTTCTTCAATACAAGATATCCACCAAGCCTGCACATTAAGTTGATGATGCAATGTAAATGGCCATAGCTTAATTACATTTTCATTAGGTGAGACAAGCTAACAAAAGTAACAGCATTGTCTTTGAAAAACAATAACTTACACTTTCAGACTAACAATTTGCATATGTGATTTCTGCCAGTGGCTTTTGCAGAGCATGGAGTCAGAGTGAGCTCCAGTTCATTTGTTTTGGTGGTGCTCCAAGCAGCAACTGGCTACATCCAAGGCTTCTATCCATTTGTAGGAATTGCACAAATAATAATATAATACCATGATAGTTTTTTTTTTTTATGAAACTTTATTTGAATTTTAACACGTGGTAATAATCTCTTCCCATGTACTGCCCAATCTCTTCTTTCTTTTTTAATCCCTTTGAACTTTTCTTTTCAACAGCACCAAAGTTGTAGCTGGCCTCAAAGTGTAAGCTATAGCAGTAGAGAGTGCCTCACAGTATCCACCAGTTCTTGGAAATGGCTGATAAACCTGCAGCCCAATATGCAAGTGGCTTATGGGCAAACGTGTGGTTGATCAGGAAAATCATGTTGGGGTTGGACCTGCTTCTTAAACCTTTATTTCCTGTGAATAAAAGACAGAAACTGCTTTGGCTGTTTCGGTAACCTATAAGGTTCTTAGCTTTTCCCCAATTTTTCATTTGTCTTTTGGGAAATTTGTCTTTCGTTTTTTGCCAGCATAGGAGGACTGTCGATGCTCAAACTTGGGTCCATTGAATTAATTGATGGTATCTACTTGAGATGGCCCATTCAGAGGTGGAGCAAGGGGTTGAAGAGTAAAAAATTAAATTAAACGATAAACTCTTCCCTCCCTCCCTCCCTCCCTTCCTTCCTTCCTTCTCTCTCAACAAAATTGATATTCCAATTGCACTCTCTCAAGTTATCTTCTATTTTGTAAAAGTATGACAACATTGTGCAGCATTCAACTGTTGTGGTAACTACAGAGGAGAACCTCACAGCCCTGTAATACATTTACCCTCTGATGAAGTGGAACATGCCAAATAAAATGACCAATCTGAAAGATCGACATGAACTATTTGTCTGCACATCACACTTTGTGAGTGGGTCACAACAAGAGTAGGAAAGTGAGCAGTGGGATCCCCTACAGTTTTGAAGGGAGTGCCAAAGTCATGTATAAAGCAGTCCATTACCTTCCCCAGGTCGACAACAATGGTTTCTGCTGCTGCGTATAAACAACGTCGGAGAGAACGCCTCGATAACAGTAATAAGGTTTGTGACCGAGGTATTCGCAGAGGACATTGGCAGATTTTTCTCACATTTCAGCGTAAAGCACAATGGAAGCAATCTATCAATGTTCATGATCGACAACCTTCGGAGAAGAGTGGTCCAGTTCCTCCCCTTTAAGGAAGTACAGTCTCCCTTTGACTTCTATTTGGTAGAATAGGACGGTTGCAAGACTTACAACTGCATAAGAACAGTCTCCTGCACAAATGGTCCCAGATTGAGGAATTACTCACTTATCAACACTCATAAAGCCACTAATGCCAATTATCTGGCCAAGGCAATGAAGGAGTTAAGTCAGATGACGGAGATCCTCGACTCGCCACCCTTCCAATTGCTCTTCACTGCTCAAAACAATATCAACTACACCATGCATTTACTTATTCTTGCTGCAGAACTTCTCTGCATCTCTCACCCGCAGCATACAGAATACTAAAAATATCCGGAGCAATTAATCTTCCAAGGGAGCGTCTGATTCAACAATTGATGTTCCACAGCTTCCAAGACAGTCAACTACCGATCATATTTAGAGCACTTTCAGGATGTAAAAAAACAAATCGACAATACGCAGCTTCTCCTCGACTCCAACGACACTTTAAAACGTAGTCGTTTCCTGGCACACAAGTACAAAAATGGATGAGCCCAAGACAAGGCAGAGGATGACATGTTGTCCAGCAAATTACTCACATTGGCCACAGAATTCTTTGTTCACATTGCTGTCCACCTCCTTGCTACCCTTCCCCCACCCACAAATAAATGCTGCTCATACTTAGAAAAGTTATGTCGTTTTCGGATGTTCCTCTGGCTAGAGACTTGGAGAAGTGTCGCACACTGGCTAACATGCTACTTAAGACTCACTTCAGTGATGCCAGTGATCATAAACAACAACTTGGCTGTCTTTGACTCAAGGAGAGGCTTCAACATTAATTTTTTTTTAAAACAATGACTTCAATTGACTCCAATTCTTTCCCCAAATCATGAAATATGGCACTGACTGAATAAATACATTTTTATCACACTTATTACATAATTGTTCTTTGTTAGAAAACAAGGTAACACCAACAACAACAAAAAAAAACAAGTGTAAGGTTAAAAAAACGTTTTGGGGTGGTACGGTGGGCAATCCAGACTTGTGCAGAATATACAGAATCGATGTTCAAAATCCCAAGGAAGAGTGATGGTGAGTTTCATGAAAATCTATAGCACCATTTAAATGAGGACCAAATAAGTACTGTAAACAATAATGAATACTAGAGGACCCAAGGCCTGAGTACGAGTGCCCACAGTCCTCTCTTTAAGTAGTTTATGGTTGTTGGCCTATTACGCACGAATCTCTCTCAATGGGTCTCGGTAGACACGGTCATAAACGAAGTGCTAACTACCATCTTCTGCGGCCTCAATGGGCGGATACAAATAAATGATTGCCCTGTAATTTATTAATTTGCAGAACCTTGAATGGCAATATAAGATACAGTGGTTATTCAACTGAAGCACACTAGTTTAGCTAATGTAGTGGTTCAGTTGAAGCACACCTTGGAAAGATTTTGTGCTCAAACAACAAATGATGGATGTGTGTTTAATCACTAACTTCATGTTTAATGCCATAATCCACAGCCAAAGCCGAGTGTCTTGAGTTCAAGCCCTGTCGTGCTGTTGAATTTACAATAGGTGGGTTGACTCTGTCATCCTTCTGAGGTCGACAAAATGAGTACCAGCTTACTGGTAACAGGGGGCACTGCATCAGCAGCACAGCCACACCCCCAGAAAATGATGCAGCCAAGCAACCATAGGCTGCATCCGAATATAAATAAATAAATCCACTGCCATGTACTCTATCAATGATAATAAAAATTCTGGTGGATTTGGAGAAAGAATGACAGTTGCAGGAGGGTAGATAACAAAGGTGGGGAGATGGGTTAGTGGTTAAAAATTGAGCAGCTTAAGGGGCCATCCAAACATTACATGCATAAACTAGAAGGGCACTCGATCGAGTGCATACCTCCTCCAAGCTGATTACTTTCCATTTTGTATCCCACTGATAGGCCGGATCTGGATTCGGACCTGAACTAAAATTTAATCAGCTTGTTCTTGTCATCTAACCAAGTTTCATCCGAATCCATCATTAACCTTTTCAGATATCGTGCTATATATCGTTTTAGCCCTATCACTCAATGATGAAGAATCGCTTTAAAAATTCTCATATCTGGATCCAGATTCAGATCTTCACCAAAATCGAATCAATTCTTCCTTGTTACATACCCAACCTGGCCAGTAAATTCCGTTTGAATCTACCCACAACTTTTTGAGATACCTTGTTTACAAATAAACAAAAAACAAACAAACAGAGACAGTAGTGAAAACACAACCTCCATCCACCTTCGGTGGCTGAAGAAAATATAATTTTTAACCACACACCCTCACCCATCCCTTTTGTTGCACAGTTACCTCCATAGGTTCGATTTCCAACTGGTCTTGTTGCAATACATATGATCTGCTGCACCTTCCTCTTCGCCCACTGGTATGTCATGCTTTGTTTCCTCTCTCACACTCCATTGTGCAGAGGTGTCACAATGGTCCTTAGTGCAAGCTTCCTGAAGATCGATGAAGGAAGGTGAACTCAAATTTGCTGTCTCTTCATCAGCATTCGCTCCTTGTTCGATTTCCTCCCCATGGTGCCAAACAAGCAGATCTTGAGCACCGTTCAGTGCCTTGATCACCAAATCTCAGGCGGTCTCTTCAATATCAGAAGATACTGAAAGTACATATTTACTAGTGCTGCGAGAATGATTTTTCCATCTTTCGATATGCCCAGTGTTACGATTGAAAACAACATCTGCAGAAACAGAAACTTTTCTGACAGCAATAACATCTACAGAGGGTTTTGAAGAAATTTCCTCCATCAAGGCATCAATCACAAAGATTCAATGACTTTCAGGAGAGTTGGACTGAAGTATTCAGAGGAACTTTGGGACATTCTGTCTCCAAATTCACTCACGATATTGTCCGTTGACTCTTTAGGAAGCATTTTGCCTGGTCTGACAGTGAGTAGGTAAACAAACTGCCCAAACTTTTTTTTTCACAGTTCTAAAAAAGTTGAGCAATCCAACCTGCTCCAACATATTCTGGAGGAAGAGGTTTCCTTTGTTGAAGACAAAAGATGGTTGTGAGAGGTAACTGCATTTAAACTGCGATGCACAAACTGGTAATGTCATCACATTGCTCATGGTTCTGTATCATTTTGATGGCCTTTCCAACAATCATGCCTCATAGATCTTCCACAGTCTCTTTGGTAAGAACAAATAACTTGATAAATTCTCATCACAATTCGTTGTTTCCTGCAATGTGTTCTTATTCATCCTGAAAAGTAATAGCAACTCTGCAAATGACTTTTGAGCGAACTTTGCTTTTACACGTGATGTGATCCGCAAAGAAAAGCCATCTGGAATCAAAATTCTGCAACGCTTTTCTTTTTCTACACTCGAAGTCTCTTTTACCAGAAGGGTTTGAACAATCTCCTCCACAGCAAACTGAGAGAACCATCTGAGCATCGAGAGACTCATGATGGAATTACCATTGCAAACCTCCATAATTAAGCAGACAAATGGAAGGACAACCTCTTCATTAAGCGAAAGCTCCTGGGTGTTCAAGTTTGAGTTATTCAGTAGCTTTGTTCTTATGGAACACATCTTGATGCTTTTTATAGTATGATGCTCTTGTGGATGATTATATAAATTATAAAGAACATAGGTCACTAACTTCTGAAAGGACATTCATTAACAGTTCTGAAGTAATGGTGGGCAGATCGTCATTAGACATTTAAGGTACCTTTTCAGCTTCTGATTTAGCAGAACATGCTCTGATTGCACAAGTTCTTCTGGAAGGTGATCTTTATGAAAAATTATATCCTTTGGCAAAACCTGAGCAGAAATGTCATTTTCTTGAGAGAAGCAGTGCTGTGAAGTCACGTCTAACATACCCTTGTTGGTAATAGCACTGAGAACAGTCTTAACGAGATCGATCATAAAGACTTCTAAATTGAGATATGACAAAATTGAATCTGAATTACCCTGGGACGTTTTGTACAAAATTGTCCAGCATCAGGAGCAACAATCCTGACAGACGAGCATTGGACCAATTATGAAATAGAGTACTGCAAAATTTCACCGGAAGCCATCTCAAGATAAATGTACAACTTTGGTGGCATTGCTGGCAAGAGATGCATTGAGTGGTGACAACTGCTCTGAGCCAAAGGTCACCTTGGAATTAATCCTATGTAATAAGCCAATGGCTTAGCATGTGTTGTGATGTGATGTCTTCCATGTCATACAGGTTCATTTTGAAAGCATTGGCAAAGATATGTCGTAAGAGGTCATTATAAATTTGCCCAATTAGGTTGTCGACACACACTGCATCTGGTTTGATTAAATAAGTGACCAGTTCAGCTGAAGTTTTGAGAAGGAGTATCTTCATCACATCCTCCTTGATAATTTCCACCAACCTTTTTGGAAAACTCTGATCGTGAATGTTCAGATGCTGGTCATTCGGCAAATCATCATCAACTTTATGGGACATGCCTGTTCCTATTAAGTGTTCAAGGACTATTGTTGAACCCTTTTTGTAAACCTTCTTTCTTTTTTCCAATGGGCACCAATGTAATGAATGGCATTGACACGATGAACAGGCAATTGGAAACTCGTTTTTTCAATCGATGCAAGAAATTACCTGGAAGCGAATCCACTATATGTGGCATGGACCATGTTGTGATTCCAGATGTTGATTCAAGGTTTGCAAACACCTCTGAAGATTCTCTTTGACAAGGCAATTTCCCCTCATTTTCAACCCCAGGCCTTGATGGTTCATCATCTGAGAGACGACACATGCTGATTCTGGTACTTGTTACTGCAATAGGACCAGTTTCCTGGACCAAGTTTGATGAGTTCAAACTGCCTTGGATAACCAGCTTAACAAGACATTTTACTTCCTCAGTCAATGGGGACTTGCACCAACTTTCAAGAGCAGTTTCTGCTGGCTTGGGCTTCACAGAAACTTCTGATAATAAATAAGTCATGAGTTTCTGAATCTATGAAAATATAATTTGCTCAAGATCATTTGGGATAATGTCATAATCCAGCATAACCATAAAATTTCTGATTCTTCCTTTTCTTCTTGTTTAACTATTTGGAAATTGTCCTCTTGCTTAAACACATCATCTGGCATTGATACTTCTGTTTCAGCATCTGATGTGCTAGGTAGGCCCAGAGGATGAAATGAAAACCTACCATGGAATGGAATTGTGTCGTCGTTAATCTGCTTGGTATGCGGCAACTGCAGCTCTTCATCTGCGAGGAAGGGAAGGGGTGAATACAAATTTTTTTTTTTTTACACATCAAGTTGACAAGGCATTTTCATGCTGAAAAGATTGCATGATTACTCGTGATTGTTAGGTGAGCCATGGTTATGATTGCAATCAATACAAGGGGGAAGAAGTGCAAGAAAGGTAGTTGGAGAATCGAGGAAATGCGTGAGATGGAGGAAGTAATGGCAATTTCATGGGAGTGAAAGGCTGGTGAATAAAAAGAGAACTCATTCATTCAGTTAAAAACAATTAGGTCAGGTCAGGTATGGGAGCATGCGCCAGAGCAGCGAGTCGCTGCGTCCACTTTCCGCCGGTACTCCAGGGGCCTCCGTCTGACCATCCCCCAGGCAGATGCCTGGCCCATCCCCATCTCCTTGAGATGCCGATCAACCTGCTGCAACCACGAGGCCCGTGGTCGGCCCATTGGCCTCCTACACTCAGGAGACTCCCATGCTGAGAGAATCTGGTGAGCAGGATCAGCGTCAGGAAAACGAGTCATGTCCATACAGCCGCAGATGACGCTCACGGACGATGCAGGTAACAAATCTCATTTGAGTCTCTCTCAGCAACCGCTCGTTGGACACAACGTCCGACCAGCGATAGCCAAAGATTCTCCGAAGAGACCTGGTACCAAAGGAATTAAGACTCCATCTCAGATCCTTGGTCAGAGTCCAAGTCTCGCATCCATAGAGCAAGACTGGAAGCACCAAGGACCTGAAGACTCGGACTTTCATCCTCCCGCACAGGTACCGGCAGCGCCACACCCCATGATCCATGACTCCCCAGGCCCGACCCAGACGTCTATTAACCTCCGACTCACAGCGGGCAGAGACATGAATATCACTGTCAAGGGAAGTGAATCTCTCCACGACCTCAACATCCTCGCCACAAACAGGCACAGACAGGACAGCGGCATCCAAGATGTCATTGAAAGCCTGGATCTTAGTTTTGATCCAGGAAACCCATAATCCCAGCAGCTCCGACTTCTCATTCAGCACCTTGAGGGCCCCCAAAAGGATATCGCAAGTCTCCGTAAAGATGACTGCATAATCTGCAAAATCAAGGTCAGAGATCTTGACATTCCCAAACGATGCAGAGCAGCTTGATCTGTCCGACATCCTCCCGAGAATCCAGTCCATACAAGTGCTGAAAAGTGTGGGGGCCAGTACACACCCTTTGACGAACTCTAGTAACAACTGGAAATAAGTCAGAGATGGTACCACCACATCTCACAGCATTCTCAGTACCAGAGTATAGTAGAGACATCAGATTGATCAATTTTGGTGGCACCCCAGGAAGACCAAGAATCCTCCAGAGGGCATCCCGAGTCACTGAATCGAATGCTTCACAGAGATCAACATAGGCTGCAAGCAGCCCCTGCCGAAACTCTCGTCTGCGTTCGGTGAGGACCCGAAGAGCAAGGATACGGTCAATCGTTGACCTCTTTCGTGTAAAGCCTGACTGCTCTGGACGCTAGTGCTCAAGCAGATGGTGGCGAACCCTCTCAACAATCTTCTGATTAAATGCTTTGCCCGGCAATGAGAGCAGCGTCACCCCTTGGTAGTTGTTGCAGTCTTGGCGATCATCCTTCCCTTTCAAGAGAGGGACAACAAGGCCCCTCCTCCAATCAGTTGGGATGATGCCTGTGTTCCAGGCAGAGCACAGAACTGCATGCAATGACATGAGTGCAGCATTTCCACCAGCCTTGAGAAGTTCAACATGGATGCTACAGATCACTGGAGCTTTACCCCATTTCAACCGGTTCACCGCAGTCTGTGTTTCCACAAGCGAAGGTGGACCACAGTTGATTGGAGGGTCAGCAACAGGGTTTGTAACGCCCCTGACGTCCAACTCGACAGCTGGTGGATCAGCCTGGTACAACCGCTCAGAGTAACCGGCCCAGCGGGCCTTCACTTCGAACTCCTCTGTCAAGGGCCAACCACCCTCTGCTCTAACTGCAGTACACTGAGGGACGGGCTTGGATGAACGCAATGCATGAATTCCCCTGCAATCAGGACGAGAATCACTTGACCACATGTGATGCTCTACCCCCCTCACATATTCCTCACACCTAGGCCCTCTTGTCCACCCAGAGTGCACGTACAGTTTTATGCCTCAGCTCCCTGAACAGCTCAGCTCTGCCATTCAGCCTGGCCCTGCGACTCTGGTCAATGGTATCCAGTGTCCCTTGAGAGACAAAATTCTTCTTTGCCCAACGGTGAGTTCCAAGACATTCACCGGCAACATCAAGGACGGTGATCTTGAAGGCACTCCACAAATCTTCAGGACCTCCCAAAGCACCCAGACTCCTCAAATCTCCACTCCGCTTGTTCGCAAACTCCTCAGCTACCCTCTAGTCCTTGAGCTTGCCAACATCTAGCCTAGGCTGGGATGGTACCATTCTCCTGGATTTAAGGTGCAACTTCAGAGTTGCAACAACAAGCCGGTGGTCAGTATTGAGGAACTGAGCACTCTGGTAGACCCTGCAGTTATGGATAATCTTCCAGCGACCATTAACGAGGACATGATCAATCTCCTTTGCCACACGGCCAGCGTTGGAATACCAAGTCCAGCGATGAGCTTGTGGGTGCTGAAACCATGAACCGGCCACCCTCAGTCCATGACTTCTTGCAAAGTCAAGGAACTTAGTGCTATTCTGGTTCATAGTTCCTGACCCATGGGGACCAACACACATCTCATAACCATCCCTTTCAGTTCCAGTCAATGCATTGAAATCCCCCAAGACTAGCAGTGTATCTCGTCTGGGGCACTGATCAACCACAGACTCGAGCATGGCGTAGAATGCATCCTTCACGGTGAGATCACTCGCCTCAGTCGGACCATAAACAGAGACCAGGGAAATGACACCGAAGGAGTGACAAATCTTAGTCTCATAATGCGCTCGTTGACCGGTGTTACCTCAATTATCATTGGAGTCAGCTTATTGGACACAGCTACAACAACTCCTTGGGAATGGTAACCATCAGAGCGACCAGACCAATATTAGGGGTAACCACCCACCATGATATCTCCGCAATCCGGTCTCCGAACCTCAGAGAGTGCTGCAATACCGATGTCCAAACGCTTGAGCTCAGATGATAACAGAGACAGGTGATCATCCTCTCTTTGGGATATGACATTCCAGGCACCCACCCGAAGGGACCGTCTCAGGTTAACCCAAGGAGACCGCCATCTGGTGGACGACACCTCAGCACCACTCCGTCACTCTCCCGCAATCTGACCTGGGAATGTTACCCCGTGGTTTCCCTCCTATCATCAAAGACTGGGGGTCCCGAAGGCTTTGCCCCAATCCCGTCATCCGGTGAGCTGCCCTGTGAAGGGAAGCTGCACAGGAGGTACTCCCACGGAGTGGGTTTTCAGATTTCTTTGTGTTTTTGCGTTTTGCGGATTGAAGGGTTTCACGGTGGCCGGAGTGCAAATCCTGCCACCAACCTCCAAATACGAAGTAAGTAAACTGCAGGAGAACGTCCGCAGACACAGTTGGGCACTAGATATGGATGGCCGTTGGCTCACAAGGAGCTCCTCCGCCCTTTGAATTATTAGTATTAGTATCAGTAAAATTATGAGTATTTGAATTATTCGTATTAGTAAAACATTAGTATTCGTAAACTTTGAATTATTAGTGTCAGTAAAACAATTAGTGTGGTAGAAATGTTGAGGTGGTGTAACGTTCGACAAGTTGGCATCAGAGGACATTTAAAGGTCAAATTAAAAATGAAAAATAGCACCGCAAAGCGGGCGTAACCCCTCAGCCCCTTGCCGCAAACCAATTTCAAGATGGTGGCCATATTGAAAATCGCAGCGCGCCCATTTTCGAAAGGAACCTTCCTCTACACAACCCCAACACACCCAGCAAAAATGGATTTAATCGGACAAGGCGTTCTTGAAATTGACGGAAACCAATTTCAAGATGGCTGCCGTGGCAGCCACAGTGAAAATCGCAGCATGCCCATTTTGGAAAAGAACCTTCCTCTACTCAACCCCATTATACCTCGCCAGAATAAAATCAATGTGTGAAGCCGTTCTCAAGTTATTGTCCAGAAACCAAATTCAAGATGGCTGCTCTACCGCCATATTGGATATCAGATTGCGCTGAATATCGAAAGGAACCTTCCTCTAAACACCCCCATTATATCACACAAAAATGAAATCAATAAGTCAAGCCGTTCTCAAGTTATTGTCCGGAAACCAAATTCAAGATGGCTGTCCTAGCCGCCATATTGGATATTGGATTGTGCTGTATATCGAAAGGAACCTTCCTCTAACCACCCCCATGAAAATAAAATCAATCTGTCAAGCCGTTCTCAAGATATTGTCCGGAAAACAAATTCAAGATGGCTGCCCTAGCCACCATATTGGATATCGCATCGCACTGATTATCGAAATGAACCTTCCCCTACCCAGCCCCAACACACACTGCAAAAATGGATTTAATCGGACAAGGCGTTCTCCTCGAAATCGACGGAAACCAATTTCAAGATGGCTGCCATGGAGGCCACATTGAAAAACACAGTGCGCCCATTTTCGAAAGGAACCTTCCTCTACTCAAACCCAACACACACACACACACACACACACACACACACACACACACACACACACACACACACACACACACACACACACACACACACACACACACACACACACAGCAAAAATGCATTTAACTGGACAAGCCAGGCCGTTCTCGAAATTGACGAAAAACAATTTTAAGACGACTGCCATGGCGGCCATACTGAAAATTGCAGTGTGCCTATTTTTGAAAGGAACCTTCCTCTACTCAACCCCAACACACACACACACACACACACACACACACACACACACACACACACACACACACACACACACACACACACACACACTGCAAAAATGCATTTAATTGGACAAGCCAGGCCGTTCTCGAAATTGACGAAAACCAATTTTAAGACGACTGCCATGGCGGCCACACTGAAAATTGCAGTGCGCCTATTTTCGAAAGGAACCTTCCTCTACTCAACCCCAACACACCATGCAAAAATGCATTTAATCGGACAAGGCGTTCTCCTCAAAATCGACGGAAACCAATTTCAAGATGGCTGCCATGGAGGCCACATTGAAAATCGCAGTGTGCCCATTTTCAAAAGGAACCTTCCTCTACTCAACCCCAACACACCCTGCAAAAATGGATTTAATCGGACAAGGCGTTCTCCTCGAAATTCCCGGAAACCAAAAGTTGGCAGACGGACGCCCGGACAACGCCTGTGATGACAATACCCCTTAGCCCAATTCGAGCTGAGGGGTAAAAAGCAACAAGTGAAGGTGCATTTAAAGTACTACACCACTTCCATGCCAAATCCTCCAGTGCACGACATTGCCAGGGTGCCTTCGCGCTCGGCGATGCCGCTGTGCATCGCATGGAGACTGAATTGGAAGGGAGTGGTGTGCAGTAATTGATTAATTCGGTGATTAAAATAAATAAATATACCATCACAGATGGGGAATCCCCTGCCATTGAAGAATAATTGAAATCAGATAAGCGGTTTTCCATTTATTACAAAAAACATTTTTTTCAAGATGGCCACCCCAGTCGGCCATCTTGGATCTGGCCATGCCCAAAATCAATAGGGTTCTTCCTTTTCAGGTGGTACATGTGTGACCCAAATTTCAAATCGACATGGCGAACAGTTTATGAGTTATCGCACTCACAGCTATAAATGTTGACGCCCAGCCAGCCATCCGGACGACCACCCCAGTCGGCCATCTTGGATCGGGCCACGCCCAAAATCAATAGGGTTCTTCCTTTTCAGGTGGTACATGTGTGACCCAAATTTCAAATCGATATGGCCAACAGTTTATGAGTTATCGCACTCACAGCTATAAATGTTGACGCCGCCACAGTCGGCCATCTTGGAGCCGGCCACGCCCAAAATCAATATGGTTCTTCCTTTTCAGGTGGTACATGTGTGACCCAAATTTCAAATCGATATGGCCAACAGTTTATGAGTTATCGCACTCACAGCTATAAATGTTGACGCCGCCCCAGTCGGCCATCTTGGAGCCGGCCACGCCCAAAATCAATAGGGTTCTTCCTTTTCAGGTGGTACATGTGTGGCCCAAATTTCAAATCGATATGGCCAACAGTTTATGAGTTATCGCACTCACAGCTATAAATGTTGACGCCCAGCCAGCCATCCGGACGACCACCCCAGTCGGCCATCTTGGATCGGGCCACGCCCAAAATCAATAGGGTTCTTCCTTTTCAGGTGGTACATGTGTGACCCAAATTTCAAATCGATATGGCCAACAGTTTATGAGTTATCGCACTCACAGCTATAAATGTTGACGCCGCCACAGTCGGCCATCTTGGAGCCGGCCACGCCCAAAATCAATATGGTTCTTCCTTTTCAGGTGGTACATGTGTGACCCAAATTTCAAATCGATATGGCCAACAGTTTATGAGTTATCGCACTCACAGCTATAAATGTTGACGCCGCCCCAGTCGGCCATCTTGGAGCCGGCCACGCCCAAAATCAATAGGGTTCTTCCTTTTCAGGTGGTACATGTGTGGCCCAAATTTCAAATCGATATGGCCAACAGTTTATGAGTTATCGCACTCACAGCTATAAATGTTGACGCCCAGCCAGCTGGACGGACGGACGGACGACCCGGGTGATAACAATATCCCCCTTCCGCTACTCGGCGAGGGATAAAAATCGTAAAATAATTGATTTCTTAATCAATTGGCTAATAGCACACCTAAACCACCATTGTTTCATCTGAATGTGTAACTTTTTGAAAATTAAGCAATTAATCAAAAAATGAATACTTCATCGGTTAATTGATTAATCAAGAAATCAAAAATACCCTTTATAGCCAAACCACTTGTTCACTGTCGTGTCCAAATATCAGCTTCCTAGCTCAAAAGGTGCCGAGATGAGAAAGATAATAAATAAGGATTAATAAATCGATAAGAACTAAGGAATTGATCAATTAATTAATTAATCAATCAAAAAAATATAAAATACCGTTTTTGGCAAAGCAAATCTTCACTCTTGTCCTCAAATTTTAGCTTCCGAGCTCAAAGGATAGCTGAGATATCATCCAGACAAACAAGAAAACAAGAAAACGAACGGAGTAAAAACTGAGTACTCCCTTCTTTCGACGAGTGGCGATGACATCATGCATTGCCTGGATGTGGAATTGGGAAGGAGTGGTGTACAATTGTGCACAGGTTTGAATTTGAGGAAAAAAATTAGGTGAAGTTTCAGAGATGTGCTCGGGAAAGGAATGTTGGCCCTGTTATGAGCTGAATTACGTTCGCTTAAATAGGAAATGCTTTTTTAATTATTTCAGACATAGCCTTATGAATCCTTGTCGAAATGCTTGGCGTGCAATCATCAGGAATAACATAATCAACAAGGGTTTGATGTTTGAGCTGGATCATGGCTTTTTCATGAAAATGTGAACATTTTCCTTATTGAGCAACATGATGTGACAACAGCACTTCGCTGTGTTTGTATGTAATTTACTTTGCAGTCCTGGAGGATAAAATGAAGTGCTGACATCGAGCAAAACAGTCTCAAGTTTGATATTCATTGTGTGTGCCTTTCTTGGCTCTTTACCTGAATTAAAAAAAAAAAAACAGGCAAGACAATAAAGTTGCTTTTGGAACTAAAGATGAATGAGGTTTTGTTAACCGCATTCTTTATCAGAGATTTGTAAATCATTGGTGAAGCTTGAGAAGCAGCTTTTGAATGGTGGACAGAGAGGGGGAGGAGAAGGAAAGGTGGAGAATGGAAGGGTGAGGAGTGAAGTGATGGATGTGTGTAGGAAGAAAGTATGGTGCAGGTTGGAAAGCAAAGTGAAAGAATCAAGCCACCTCTACACTCGCATTTTGAGTGGAAAAAGAGCTAACAATCTATATTTTTGTCTTCAAAGGAAGTGGATCTTCTATGTCCATTCAAACTCATGGAAACCACAATGGGTATTATTGGCACCAAGTGGCATGAAGAATCTGCAAGGAAAATCCACTTTGGTTTTAAATGATGTCAATTTGAAAAATCTCTCAGAGGTACTTCAAATTCCCTGCAGGTTCGAGTAAATGTGAGAAGGTGAGTTTATTTTCTCCTGGATCTCACCCCAACCCAGAAGACTTTTCACTTGTCTCTTCTTCTTTATTCGTTGACAGCACATGGCTGTGGGTAACATCATGTGCCCTGAGCGCAGCTGTACCTCTGGGGCAGCACCCCCTGTAGGTTAAAGTAGGAATTTGGAATTTGGCTCGGCTTCTGGCCATGACTCGCCTACTCTTCTCGAATGACACCACGGGATATTTAGCACCCACCAACCAATTATGGCAGATAGGATGCCTAAGGATGCCGAGTTTAAAATCTCTCCGAGGGACGAGCACATCCATTGATGCCTCGCCATGCCTGCAAAATACCAGGATGGCAGTTTAAAGCTGGGCCGATATTCACACCCAGGCAAAACAGCTCAGAGATGAGTATGCATACCTTTAGGCTATCCTGCCAGACCCCGCTCTGCACTCTGATCATGCACGGCTCATCATTGACGACATGTGACTTTTATGAAGCTCAACATGATGTCTCCCCTCATAGTGAGGGGAGATGTATTTTTTCCGATGTTGTCATTTTCTTTCTTCTTTCCAACAATCCAATTAGACATTTCTGAGCCAATTTGAAATTGAGGTACCTTGGTCTAATACACCGAGACCTCTTGATATTAATTATTTTTTTGATTTAGAACCCTTTTCACATTTCAAGGGCTGGCTCAAAGGTGAAACACTGAACATCAGACATTTTACTTTTCCGTTCCCTTGTATTTGGGTCAAGAGAGATAATATTGGGCAACTGGAACGGCACTCCGCCAGGCCGAACAGTTGACGTTTTGTTATTCTACTGATAGGTTGGATCTGCTGACCTAAACCAAAATATAATTGGCTTGCTTTTGTCATCTAACTCATCCACCAAGTTTTGTCATAATTCATCCACAAATTTTTGAAAAATCACATTATTTTTTGTTGTTGGGTCCCATTTCTCAATGGTGAAGAATCACTTCTAAAATAAAATAAAAAAATACATTCTCATATCCAGATTCAGAGATGGAAATAATATGGTATAGGATGTACTGTATAGGAGTCCTAGAAACATGTTGAAAAGAAGTATGAAAATATTGGGGATGAACACAGGAAAATAGAGGGGGGGCAAAAATGTCAGATGGCAGGAGTGCAAGATGCAGAGGTGAATTAATGTGTACTCACACAAACCTTCAAGAACTGTTCCTGGTGACTCCATTTTGGCAACAATGAGGAAATTATTTCAGACATAACCATTTGAACCTCTGAGGATATGCCGTCACAGATAGATCCTTCCTTTTGTGTCGGAACATTTTTCTCTGAGCTGTTTCACTTAATTGGTGGTCCTGCAGGATAAGATGAAAAATTGGCATGAATTAAGTGAGACTATCATCATTTCAATCTGCACAATGTGATGGCCGAATGGTGAGAACACTTGACTGGCATACCCCAGTGGATGTGGAATCAAATACAGCTTAAGGCAAATATAACAAGGATTTGGGTTCAAAGCTTCTGTAAATTCGGCAAGTTTAAGACGATTACCATGCCACTCAATAATGGCCTTCACAGAAGAGGGTGTTGGGGGAGAGGGGAAAATCTACCTGCTATGCCCATCTCATAAACAAGTGATGCCAGTCCACATGTCACGGTTGACTCTTAGTGCACAATTACAACTTTTGATTGCAACTGAAATACTAACTTTGTAAAAACAGCACCACCCAAAATCCCACAAACCAAATAAAAGGCGTGAGATCAGTGCTGCTGCATAGTGTGCAGAACAAACAAAGGGAAGAACAAAGACCTGTTTTATATTTAGAACAACTACAGATAACCAAAGGTTTTCCAAGAAAGTGGTTCCCCCTTCCAATCATATGCTGCTGATGGATGCAGTAACCTCTGTACATCAGGACAGGAATCAGGGTGTATGCAATAACTCCCCTACTCATAATCAGACATCATGGCATTTAACATCCATCAGCTAAAGCTAACAGATCGGACATCCCAGCTTCATATGCATCCAAGGGATGATGCTCTCAATGAGGTAACGCCCTACCTGCAAAACACTAAGGTTACATTTTATAATCAGATCAGGAATCAAACCCACACAAGGGAGATCAAAGGCAGCTACCGCTCAGCCCAACGTAATAGTTAACATCTTAAGGATGCACCTGGATAATGTCGCAGTTTAAGCATTGGCTTCATGATGCTGAGAGACCGCATTCAAATCTCATGCACTGCACTATATTATTTCTTTGAACTTTAGTAAAAGTACAGTGAAATGAAAACGATTTCAAGGTGTGGGAATGGGAGATTTATGAAAGGTTGTTGGTTTGCTTTTTCAGAGTATTCATCTTGGTGAGTAATAAGGTATAGGAAATATCGGGGAGATCAGATGGCAAAAATAGAGCACAGTACTATAAACATGGTAAAAAAAAAAATAAAAAAGTATGGTTCCCCAACTGATCATATGCTTGTGGATGTTAAAGATCTCACAATATCTATCAAAAAGACTCGGTCATTGTGTGGCAGTACATTAGCCACGTTATAAATCCCTGCCTTAATACTGCCTGCATCTGCAGCATATCTGTACTACTATAAATGATGTAACAGGTGTTGCATATGGAAGAGTACAAGAAATAGGGTACTGTTCAGAAGAATGTGAGTTAATGCCATTGTTTATAGCCACACTCTAATCTCCAAGTTTGAACGAGTCTTTGTGAATGTTTTTAATCCAGAAGTCTAGGCTTATGGAGGAGCTAAATGACAGAGAGAAAAGGATTATGGACTGGCTTGAGGAGGTTAAAAGGGGAAGAGAAAAATAAAAACAGCCACATCGCAAACAGGTAGCTGGGTGGCTGAAATGTTCGAGGAGAAGTAAAACAAAATAGGGGGTCAGGGCTAATGGAAGACATCAGGGGAGGATATGGGAAAAAGCATGAAGTGACGAGGGACAAGTTCGAATTAACGGCTGGGAACAAAAATTAGGATTCCACAAATCAAATTATGTTCCACACCCATGATTAAAAGGTGCACCGAATGCCGTTGCAATCAGGTGACACACAGTGGTATCTGAGATCTATCAGCGTCCCAAAGCCTCATGCAATCGGTGAAAATAACGATGCAACCGGCAGGACGACACACAGGAGTAGGGTATTTGGCCCATGACGCCTGTGATTTATCGAAACCCCATCGACATAATCCATCAAATAACTTTTATCTTTGATCTACTTGCTCCATTTTCTCCACAAGCCCATATATAACTTAACATCGACATACTTTTACCTGTCCCCCTAAACCATTTGACAGGGAATCTAGCCACGGTGTTACAACACAATGGTGTATTACTCTTGCACACACACAGTACCTGGAGGCTGGCTACATCATTTATAGGAGTACGGATATGCTGTGGATGCAGGCAGGATTAAGGCAGGGATTTATAACGTGGCTAATGTTCTGCCACACAATGAGCTACTCTTTTTGAGAGATATTGTGAGATCTTTAACATCTGCAACCAAAACACAGATTTTATACATCGTCTGCTTTACATCCCGGGAGATGCAACAACACCTGAACACAAATTGTTACAGGATTCTACTCCGCAGGAGAATAAATCCAGAGGCAAACAACTCAGAAACAAGTACACCATCATCTGAGTCATCCTGTAATCCTTCAGTTTGTACCCAGCCTTCCATGGAGGTCTCCATCCAATAATTCATCTGACTTGACAATGCTTAGTGTTTGAGATCTTAATGGGTAAGACACATTCAAATTGACAAGTCATAGGTCAAATACTTGTTAATACTGCGCTGAACAACTTCCTTGTTACTTTTTACCGAGGACATGCTACAGGTCGATCAGAGCTTTGCACTGTTGTTACTGGGTTCTTGTTGGGGATCGATTTTTGAAATGTTTATCCATTGATCGAACAGCTGCCGGACTCCACCCACATTTGTAGCTTCACTCGACCCACAAGGCACCCAGACTAAATGACATGGCTGCCATCTTGAGCCTAAGATATCAGGCCTGAGGGGCTTTGGTAATTACAGCAATTACAATTAATGATCAAACACTTCATTCTTATTACAGCGCGTGCGCTGTATACAATTGCACCAAGTTTGAAATGTCCCCGGTGTCTACCATGTCTCCGGTGTCCCCCCCCCACCCCCACGTGCCTGTGACAGCCAATGACGGCCGTCCGGTAGATGCAGTGCGTAACCTAGACCGAAATGGCGACAACTGACGGAAATACCCGAGTATTTCAATGGAAATTTGTGAAACTAACGTGTTATATATGTGAAAACTATTGAATTTATTGCTTGACGGAAAAAAAGCAAGAAACGTGCCCCTCTCATGTACGAACGACCGAAAGACGTCATTTCCATCCACCATCGTTTGTTGTTTGTTGCATCAGATTTCAGGTTTGCCCAGGTTTGTTGCATCAGGTTTGTTGCATCAGACTTCCATTAACTTTGTTTTGGTTGAGTGTTAGTCTCGATGAGGGACACCAAAATATCTAATCATATGTCGAATAATAGTAAGGCTTAATCAAGCTCATCAGAACACATGGTATGTCAGAATGCATGGTACTCAAGCGTTACATTACGTCATGCAATGTAGCATTAAATTATGTATATAACTGAAAAAAAATAACATTACGAAGTATTTGAACGGCTCCGTATCAGGGTTAAACAATCCGTGACTGTGTAATGAATCAGCTCATTTTGATATAGCTGTGGTGGAGGCTGACATGGATGAGAGGTGTTGAGTCAATCTTTTCATAGCACAGTAAATGTGTGTTTCCAAATTGCGCTGTTAATCTTTTCACAGTGATTTAAACCTGCATTTCCCAATCAGCCTGTTACTGGATTTTTTCGCAGGTTGTCACCACAGTGCTGTTGTCATTCTTGTTTAATGCATGTTTTATGTCTAAAAATGATGCATTGTCATCTGTATGTCTCAATTCAATCAATTAGCGAAATACACCAATACCTCCACACAAAATCTTCCAAAATGACATGCTGGGATGTTCTAGAAGTGACTTGAAGGTTACACCTTGTGCTTCAAAATGCCAGGGTTCACAGAGGTTCATGAAAAGCATTTACCTCGTGTTTCATTTGTTTCTCAAACGTACCTTTTTCATGTTCAAGTTTGTTTTTTTCTCCAAAAATTCCTTTTATTAAAGCCTGTAGAGAACACAGTTAAAATCAATGCATTGCACCAATAAAGCTTGGTTAACAATATGATGTCAATGATATATTGGTGGTACAATAGCATTAGTTGAAGAGGGCACTGGACTGGCAACACACAGCAGCTAACATATTCAGGTTTGTCGGTTCCAATCTGACAGAAAACAGCAGTTTTCAAACTGTTTTGGATGTTAACGTGTTGTCTCCATTATCAGGTTCGGAACTGCTTCCTGCTAAAACCACATTTTATGTCCCCCTGTTAACATGGCAGAATATCAAGGTAAATCTATCAAAAAAAATGTGATGTCATAAATCATTCCACATGTTGATACACGACCACTCAATATTTGTTTTGTCAGGACAGGAAATTATCTGCTCAATTGTGGTGCAATATTATCGCTGCTATTGAACAAAACGGATATGTTGCAACTAGCTTCAAATAAAGAATGTCTATACAAGGTGTAAAAATTAATTATGAAACTCCTCCTTCACCCCATTGGTCTTTCCCTCAACCCTGCAGTTGGTTTCTTCGTGTCCTTCGGTTCATCTGTGCATTTGATCCACTCACTTGGTTATTCCTTCACAATTAACCATATGTTCATTGGTCCATACTTCCATACTCGTCGGTCTCCAAGTCACCACCAACCTCTGTCAAAACCCATACACGTGAAAGAATCCCTCACCGTTAGACAATTAATCCTCCGGACTGCTACCAAATTACCTTCCCCCATTCTTCCTTCCCAGCACCACGACATTCATCACATGGGACAATGATTCTCAAAAACACGGACAGTACAAAGGAACATTTGTGTGTGCAGGGAAAAAAAATACTCAGATATTAGCACACGTGAGGAAGGGAGTGGTGGCGCAAGTTTCCACATGGTTCCTTTTGGCCTCTGTTTACCTCAAAATTAATAGGTGGTTGAATTCAGTGACCGGATATGCAAATGCTCTTCAAATTTCAAGTTGATTGGAATAAAATTTAGCATTTTAGAAATGTGGCCTATGTTGACCTTTTGGTATATGTTGACCTTTTGGCCTCTGTTTACCTCAAAATTAATGGGTGGTTGAATTCAGTGACCTGATATGTAAATCCTTTTCAAATTTCAACTCAATCGGATGAAACTTGAGGATTTAGAAAATTTGGCCCAAATTGGACTATTTTGATCTTTTGGCCTATGTTGATCTCAAAAATAATAGGTGGTTGAATTCTGCAACCGTATGCTCATGGTCTTCAAATTTCCATTCAATTGAATGAAATTTGAGGATTTTAGAAAATTTGGCTCAAATTGGCCGATGTAGACCTTTTTGTCCAACCGAATGTTACAAAACTTCAATGCTGGACCATCGCAGGGTCGGTGACATTAATCTCCAAAAAATTCAGAATGGTAGGTTGGTTGAGCGGTTTAGGCTGGAGGCGAGCGGACAGACAAGCAAACAAACAATCAAACAATCAGAGGCGTGAACATACTTGTGAAACACAAAAACATGGGGAGGCGATCAACATACTCGTCAACAAAAAAATAAGTTTTTGCCAAGTAAGAAACGGATGAAAGCATAACCACCGTCCACCTTCGATGGCAATACATGCCGATGTGAGAACTCGGCAAACATTCTTCTTCGTTACTCCAACGAGGAGCTTCGAAGCTTGTGCTGCCTGCAGCCTATGTTTGTAAAGTGTTAGCATTAAGACTCAAATAATGTGGTTAATACAATATTTATGAAATTCCCTGTTTATATGGCATGGTTATGTTGAACACGTGTGAAACAGAGGGCCACTCTTAAACAAGGAATATTTAACAAACAAACAAATTACTTTAATTGCTCCCTCCACCCTCTCAGTCCTCCGACCGTCCATAATCTACTCAGGATGCCTGCGTTCTTCCAGTAACCCCCCTCCTGGTTCAACTCCCAAAATCCAGGCTGAATGCACACCTCGACTCTTTTATTCCTCACTTCTCCCAGCTATGGATCCACATTCCAGAGGCTGTTGTGTCTCTTCCCTCCAAGGCTTCAAGCAAGCAGTGTACCACCATCTCTTGCCAACTCAATTCTGTCCCACGGTCTTTATTACCACCATTAACCTTTCCTAATTCAACCATCTGACTTGCTGTTTCAATGTTTTCCAACCACGCTCCTCACCCCTTCTCCTCGCTTTTCCAGTTCATTCAACCCCTTGATATATGTCCCACTGTCAGATCTACCTTGCTCTCCCATGAGCCTCGGCATCTTTAATACAACAGTAGTACAGATCATTTGAATGAATCACTGTTGGCCTTAATCACAGCCTTTTGCACAACAAGACGAACTTAAACAAGAGGCCAAAATATTTTTCTTCTATGAATGATAATTCATTCAATCAACCGGGTCTGTCTCTCAATTGATAAACTGGTTGTCATGTTGTTTTTGTTTTTATTCATTCTCTCTCTTCCTGCTACTCAACTACTCATTCAAAATGTGTTTATTGCAGAGTTTACTCAACTAATCAACACAATTGGGGATAACCTGAATTGAAAAAGTGTTTCATTTGTCTGCCTGTTCCACTTTCACCCTCTGTCAGTCTGTGAACCCGTTGCTCTCTGGAGTTTAGCTCCTCCATGAGCATAATTTTCAGATGTAAAAAAAGCTGTAAAGCTGTATGAACAGAGGATATTGAAACCCATTTTTGATACAACTCCACATGCTGCCTGACATTTACCCCTTTAATGTAAATGCTTTGAATTTTGATATCATTGCTTTTTCAACTTTCTGGCAGGTAATAATTACCTCCACCACCGAAGGTGTTTGTCTGTGTATTTGTGTGCAGGATATCTCAAAAAGGTCGTGGACACGTTGGGTATGTGACAAGGTAGAATTCATTCAATTTTGGTGAAGATCTGAATCCAGATACGGATCTGATAATTACCTCCGCCACCGAAGGTGAAGGAGGATATGTTTTCACCCCTTTCTGTCTATTTGTTTGTTAATTGCCGGAATCCTTCGGATTTCGGCAATTATGTTGGTCGGTTGTGTGTGTCATTCTGTGTGTCTGTCTGTCTGTCTGTTTGTGTGTTTGTTTACCCTGTAGCAGCCACACCGTTTCAGCGATCATGACCAAACTGGGTACAGACGTCGGCCATGGTCCAACTTAGAAACTTGTCGTTTTTGGTGAATCTAGGTCAAAGGTCAGGTCAAGGTCACCGAAAAACCGAAATTCTTATTTTCGCAATAACGTCCGCTAAAATGGTCGTATCGACTTCAAACCAAATCCAAAATGTGCATCTTCCAATACTGCATCCAACCATATGTCTCATTGGGGTGTCACACCAACACCCTTCTTAGCGGTCGGGGGTCGAATGTCAGGGGGGGTGTGGTCAAAACTTTTAAATTGCGATAAAAACACCATTTCAAGTCCGATTGACTTCCAAGTTATGATCATGACCAAACTAAGTGCAATAACTCATTAAACAGTAGCACTATCGACTTATAATAACCAAATGATTTCCAGGTTTTTGTTTTTTCAGAAATCATGGAGATATGACAAAGTTATTCCAGCAATTCCTTGCTCAACGAGCAATTTCATTTGTTTCTCTGTTTGTTTGTTTGTGTGCAGGATATCTCAAAAAGTTGTGGACAGATTCAGACGAACATTGGTGGACATGTTGGGTGTGTGACGAGGAAAAATTGATTCAAGTTTCGTGAAGATCCGAATCCGGATCTCGATATGATAATTTTTTCAGTGATTCTTCAGCATTGAGAGATTGGGCTAAACCAATATACAGCACGATATCTCAAAAAGTTGTGGACGGATTCAGACGAACCTTGGTGGACAGTGTGTGTGTGTGCGTGTGTGTGTGTGTGTGTGTGTGTGTGTGTGTGTGTGTGTGTGTGTGTGTGTGTGTGTGTGTGTGTGTGTGTGTGTGTGTGTGTGTGTGTGTGTGAGTGTGTGAGAGATGAGGACAAATTGATTTGATTTTGGTGAAGATCTGAATCCAGATTTGGATACGAGGATTATTTAATTTGTAAAGTGATTCTTCAACATTGAGAGATTCGGGCCAAAAACAATGTGAAGCATGATATTTACCTCCGCCACCGAAGGTGAAGGAGGTTGTTTTCACCCCTTACTGTCTGTCTGTTTGTTTGTTTGTTTGTTTGTTTGTATACAGAATATCTCAAAAAGTTGTGGACTGATCCAGATGAAATTTTGTGAACATGTTGGGTGTGTGAAAAGAAAGAATCAATTCAGTTTTGGTGAAGATACGAATCCGGATCCGGATCTGATAATTTTTAAAGTGATTCTTCACCATTGAGAGATAGGGTAAAAACTAATATATTGCATGACATCTCAAAAAGTTGTGGACAGATTCAGATGAATCTTGGTGGATAGGTTTGGTGTTTAAACCGAGTGGACACTCAAAACATTACATCACTTGTATTTATTTGTATATACTGTATATTAATAAGATTATAAGAGTATGTGGAAAAATTACACACCCAGGCCAGGGATCAAACCTAGGTCCTCTGTTGAACTGGACTAGTGCTCTGCCATCTGAGCTCTGAGCTCTAGGCAACCCACTGGCTGAGCACGCAATTCTTCCACATATGGAGATGCCACTCTCTTTCCCCCGCTACTTCCAGGGCACTCATTGCCAACCATAGGAAAAGCAACGGCCTGTCTACGTGAGGGTCTTCCCCCCATGGGGAGGGAGGGGCAATTGAATTCCATGAAAGCTATGAATCACCACAAGGGATGTAGTAATGCAATTATAAATGAACAGGAAATAAAGATTATAAGTATATGTGGAAAAATTACACACCCAGACTGGTAACACTGAACAACAAATTTCAAAAATTTTTTTTTACTGGAGATGTGTAAAGTGATTAAGACTAATTTGGGTACGCTGATTTCAAAAATCATAACCGTTTTGCTGTATCACGTCAGGATTTTCAGGAACAGAAATATTCCCATTGCCTAGAAGTCAGGATTTCAATGAAATTTACATGTCTTTAACATGTCTATTTCGTACAATTGTTGTTAACTTGTGTTATATTTCTTTCTTTCAGATAAAGATGAGTAGGCGTTCCTGTACCAATCATCCTGACAACTTCTGTTATGTCTGTGGTCGGTATACCAAAAAAGATCAACAGCGAAGTATATCTACAGCAGTGAAAATGAAGGCCGCCTACTTTCACTACTTCGGGTGTAAGGTGGGGGACCAAGAACAGAGCTGGGCACCACACATCTGCTGCACAAGCTGTCACACAACCTTGACTCAGTGGTTGGTGGGCAAGCGCGCGAGCATGCCATTTGCGGTGCCCATGATATGGCGTGAGCCGCAGAATCATCATGATGATTGTTATTTCTGCTGCACAAGCATCGCCGGCTTCAACAAGAAGAATAAAGGTCACATCAAGTACGCTGACTGCGTCTCTGCTCGTAAACCTGTGCCTCATGATGACGAGAACCCCGTTCCAACACCTCCAGCTGATCAGAACATAGCTGTAAGCAGTGGTGAAGAGGATGGTGATGATGAACCTTTTGAACCCGACACTCAAGAATCACACCTTCTGAACCAGGGAGACTTAAATGATCTTGTAAGAGATCTCTCGCTGTCAAAGGCGAAGGCAGAGCTGCTTGGATCAAGGCTGCAGCAGTGGAATCTACTTGAACCTAACACCAAGATATCCTTGTTCAGAGCACGTCACAGAGACATGGCTGAGTTCTTTGAGATGGAAGACACGATGACATTCTGCAGTGACATCAACGGTCTGTTGAAAGAACTTGGGTGTGATCACGATCCTGCAGACTGACGCCTCTTCATCGACTCGGGGAAGAACAGCTTGAAGGCTGTTTTGCTCCACAATGGCAACGAGAAACCATCAGTCCCACTGGCTCACGCGTTCGGCATGACAGAGACCTATGAGACTATGCGGCAGCTGCTTGATTCCATCAAGTACAATGACTTCAACTGGCACATCTGCGGAGACTTGAAAGTGGTGGCGCTGTTGTTAGGGCTGCAGTCAGGCTACACGAAACACATGTGCTTCCTTTGTCTCTGGGATAGCAGAGACGACAAGAATCACTGGACGAAGAAAGATTGGGAAGAGCGAAAAGAGCATGTACCTGGTCGACACAACGTGAAGCATGTCGCCCTTGTCGACCCAGCCAAGGTTTTCCTTCCACCACTCCACATAAAGCTCGGCTTGATGAAAAGTTTTGTACGGGCAATGGATCTGAATGGGCGTGGGTTTTTATACCTCAAGGAAAAGTTTGGCAACACCTTGTCGGAGGCCAAGATCAAGGCTGGTGTCTTTGTTGGACCACAAATCCGACAGATTATGAAGGACGAAACTTTTCCGACAACTCTAAACCCCAAAGAGCTGGCAGCGTGGAGGAGCTTCAAAGCTGTGACAGACAACTTCTTGGGGAACGAGCGCGCGGACAACTATGAAGAAATAGTGCAGCAGCTGCTGGAGTCCTTCAGGAAACTTGGCTCCAGGATGTCCCTGAAAATCCATTTCCTACACCAGCACCTGAACTTCTTCCCTGACAACTTGGGAGCAGTCTCGGACGAGCACGGCGAGCGATTCCACCAAGAGATTTCACTCATGGAGACGCGTTACCAAGGGCGGCACAACCCGAACATGATGGGCGATTTCTGCTGGTTCCTGCATCGTGAAACTGACACAGAGCAGCACAAACGCAAAGCCAAATGCCTAAAGCATTTTTAATTACATTCTAGTGGAGTTTTTCTGTAATTTCTATAATTTTGAAGCATTCATGATGAAATAAATGAATAAATCAATTTTTGTAAATTTCATTGAAATCCTGACTTCTAGGCAATGGGAATATTTCTGTTACTGAAAATCCTGACGTGATACAGCAAAACGGTTATGATTTTTGAAATCAGCGTACCCAAATTAGTCTAAATCACTTTACACATCTCCAGTAAAAAAATTTTGTTGTTCAGTGTAATCGAACCCAGGTCCTCTGGTGAACCGTGTGTGTGTGTGTGTGTGTGTGTGTGTGTGTGTGTGTGTGTGTGTGTGTGTGTGTGTGTGTGTGTGTGTGTGTGTGTGTGTGTGTGTGTGTGTGTGTGTGTGTGTGTGTGTGTGTGTGTGTGTGTGTGTGTGTGTGTGTGTGTGTGTGTGTGTGTGTGTGTGTATATATATATATATATATATATACAGCATATGTAAAACACATATATATATATATATATATACATACAGCATATGTAAAACATATATATATATATATATATATATATATATATATATATATATATATATATATATACAGCATATGTAAAACATATATACAGCATATGTAAAACATATATACAGCATATGTAAAACATATATATATATATATATATATATATATATATATATATATATATATACATATACGTATATTATATATATTTCTTTGAATGTTGAAACCAGATCAATGAAAAGACATTCTACAGGTCAAAATGTTAGCTTGTTTACTTGCCAGTTACCAAAGTCCATGGTTCTCGAATTTCTGGTTCATACAGTATGTCCTGAGACATGATTTGTAACCACTTGTGCTTCTGTGGCCTTTTTGGCAGGAAGCCATATTTAATGGCAAATATCCTGCGACTAAAACTGCTGATTATTTCCCAGAAAGGAAATGTTCTTTTCTTGACTAGAGATGGAAAGGAAACTTTTAACATTACCGCATTTTTTTTTTAAACACTTCTCTCTCTGACTCATGGACGAGCCAAGCTGTTATGTCACATACAGGGCAAGGACAGTGTACTTAAGCATGAATTAGAGGATTTAGGAAGCTCTTGCAGAACTCAGATAAGATGGCTATTATTGGACACAATATTGGACGAAACTGGGATCCCAGAATCATGAACCACATGCTCAGATGGGAATATGAAATGGGAATTGCTTTATGATGTGCATCTCAGTACCATACCTTCACATCCATGGCTTCTTTGTCTCTCTGACGTTTTTGTTGAAATCTCAGCAACCCTTTGTGGTATTCTTTGTGGTATTCTTTGTAGAAATTCTTCTGCTTCTGCTCTATACGTGGCATTACCTGGGTGCAGAGTGGAACACTTTGTTTAACCTCCATGTAAAGCAAACAAGCAGCACTCAGATTATGGTATTACCTGTAAAATGCTATCATCATAAAATCTGTATTTGTACATGTGAGTGCATTCGTGAATAGATTATTGAACGAAGGATAGAAGATAGAACAAAGTACAATTGTCATTAACAGTAATCCCAAGCTCATGAAGGAGTTTGGGCTTGAATGAAATGAAAGACAAGGATATTTGGAGGAACTTTACATGAATCACAAGGACACTGAACAAATCAACATAGTTTATGGGAATTTAACCTGGGATGCCAGCACCGTGAGCTCAGTGCTCAGATAGTTACAAAAACTCGACAAACTCAGAAGTTTTACACTTACAGTAGTTACCTACCACATGACGGAGCTACAAAGAAAGCTTAGAAACGTGTGCACACTCCCCTCTGAGTTGTCTGGCCTGGGTTCGGATCTCGGCCCAGCTATAAACTGTTTTGCGTGCAGGGTGGATATATCAATGTGTGTGCCGACCAACAGAAAGACGTTAACCTGGAGGACTCGTCTGCCAGCATTGGTCATTGATGGATATTAAAGATCCCACAGTGTCTTTCGTGAAGATTTGGAGAGTTATCTCCAGGACCATAAACAAATTCTAAATTCCTGTGCTGACTGACTGCTGGTAAGACAATGGTAAGCCATTCAGCATAACCCTTGCAAAAAAAAACTGTTTTGGCAGCATCAACACCATTTCAAGTAAGTCTGGTATTGGCTTGGGATCCTAAGGTCCCGAGTTCAAATCCTGCTTGGCTGTTGAATTAATACCAGGTGGGGTTGACTCAGTTTGTCATCCTTCTGAGGTCGGCAAAATTAGTACCAGCTTGCTGGGATCATTGGGATGATTGAGCTGTTCGAGTCCCCTATATTGGAGTGGTGACCTGTCCAGGATTGTGCCCAGTAGCCCAGGAGACTGCTTTGGCAGCAACAATGCTCTGCACAGAGTATAGTCCTGATGGCTGGATGGAACACTCTGTGAAGATCATAGCACATTTATGATGATCATACGTGTTATATAATGGAAAATCATGGAGTATGGTTGTATACCATACAGAGGGAAATATGGGAAAAAAAATGGCTACCCATTCAAATGTGTACACAATGATGTGCTTATAAAATATGATAGAGTGAAGTCATAAGCATGTAAAAGCCATACCTTTTATTCATGAGCGTTTTCTGAACTACCAATATTTAAAAAGATGCCAGAATACATCGCTAAAGTACCACAAAAATGGCGACCCATTCAAATGTGTACACAATGATGTGCTTATAAAATATGATAGTGAAGTCATAAGCATGTAAAAGCCATACCTTTTATTCATGAGCGTTTTCTGAATTACCAATATTTAAAAAGGTGCCAGAATACATCGCTAAAGTACCACAATGAGAGATTGCTAAATTGCCAATTTGTACTTCTGCTTCTCTCCCTCTCAAAACAATGCTAAACTGTAGCCAAACCGACCTCAATAACTGCTGAAGCCATGATGGTGACTCAAATGTGAGGAAGTTACATTGTCTTTGGGCTTGTGCACGCAACCCAAAAATTAAAAATATATAAAACATTAATCGTTTTATTAGGAAAATAAATCGAGTGAAATTGTGGACTCAACCAAACCAGGCCAGGATTGTGGGAGGGGAGGGGGGTTGGAAAGGCAGTACCATTCCAAAAGCAATACGTGTCCAAATCATCCTCCAAATCGACTGAAACAAGTGTTAAAGGACCCATGACACCCAAAAGTACTGAAATTACATATATATATATATATATATATATATATATATATATATATATATATATACATATATATATATATATATATATTTATATATATGTATATATTGTTGCGGATTTCGCGCCCGCCGGCGTGCGGACGGCCACGTAACTCGAATCGCGGCACGTCGCCCACCGGACGGACAATCCAGTCGTGACCCTCTCGGACTAACGCCGGGAACCAGTCACGGGTGGACCTTTCGGTCTCACCGCGATCGAGCCAATCAGCCCCCGCGTGGGATAGGGTTGCTCGCCAAATTCGACCTACCTAAGTACCCACGCGGAGGGTAGACCGGGCGATCGCACCTCGCCGCAGGTCGACTTCGGACACGGGCCACTTAAGCGACCCGTTCCGTACTATCAGAATAACCGAGCGGTGTTATCGTCGACCTCGACGGTTCGATTAATTATCGGGCGTATTCAGCCCACTACCAACCCTTTACGTGAAGCAAGATGAGGGTTCAATGGGAAAAGACAAGCGTTAAGCGGGAGAACAGTTCAACAATAAAGCACATTTATTTCATGCACACGGGAAGCACACAAATACAATTCCACCAAAAGCACACAAAAAAAGAAAACACAATTCCATTTACACAAAAAGCAAATATAAAAGCGAAGACAATGCAGAGCTAATACCGACTACCGAGCACACGGCAACACTTATACAATTCTACTTCACAGACGGCGCCGACAGCACATACCAAAAACCAAGGAAAAGAAATACCCTCAAGGATGAGGCGGGCCTGAGGCCGAGACCGGGTCGCGCCTACCCGTCTGGTGATGAGACGCGGAGCGGCGATGGCCCCGCAACCCGCGGGCCTCGTGGACGGTGTCTGGTAGGGGGTGGGAACGGGGCCCCCTTGGTCGCACTATCTCAGCGCGGGGAAACAGGAGGGGGTTGCTGATGCTCGGGGTATAGAGGATCTTTATTATCCCTGGTGTGCGTCTCCACCTCGGCCAGGTCGCGCGGCGCCGGCCTCCTCGGGCGTGCAGCTCCCGGCACCGACGCGAGCACCCCCTCGTCTGCCTTCGCCGCGTCGCCTCCGCCTCTGGACTCTCCACCCTGGACTCCTCTTTGGGCTCTCCTCGTTGGACTCTCCGATCGACTCTCCCCTTCGCGACTCTCTTCAGCTTCTCCAGCTACTGCAGGCTTCGGGCTCCAGACTTCCACACTCTTCTCTCTCTTCTCCGACTCCTTCTCGTTTCTTTCACTGACGAACACCGTCCTTTTATCCCCCCCCCGTAGCTTCGCCTTTGACCCCCTCCCTTTGACCTTTCACCTCGCTCCCCATTGGCCCGAGAAAAAGTGGGCGTGAAGGCTTTTTGATCCACAAATTTGCATATATCGATCGTTCTGGAGGCGGGGCCAAATCGCCCCTCGCTCACCGATTGGACGGCAAAAAGTGGGCGTGTGTCGTTTTTGATCCGTTTTTGAAGCACAAAATCCGTGATTTTGTACACGCTGTTCGACGCGCGCTCTGCACGAATCCAACACCGGTACCCACAGCGGGGCAAGAACGGTGGCGATGCTACGGTTGCGAGGTGTGACGTGAAGGTCGTGGCGGTTGTGGTGAAGCGGTGGTTGTGGTCGGTGGTTGATGTTGTGGTTGTGATGGTAATCATGGCGGTTGGTCCAAAATAAAGATAGTAAAAGAAAAACGGCTATCCTGAAGAGTCGCAGCACGTATAAATGACATGTATTCCCACTAGACAACGGGTTCGGGCCTAACTACACATGTACTTACCGAGATACCTCACCTAAGGGACCTGAATGGTGGTTTGCGAATCTGGTAACCACAACACTACCCCCTTCCCTTTTTACAGACTCGTCCCGAGTCGTCAAATTTTCGTGTGCCATCATGTGTAGTTTTCCCCTAGTACATTTTACCTACGGATCCCTGAGTGCGACATTCATGGTATTCGTGTCCCCAAAATAAATAACCTAAGGGCTGAGTAACTACCTAAACAAACTCACTCACACGGACGACTTAAATAAAATTGCCGGCGCTAAGACAAACATGCCGGGGGCGCACTCATATGTACAGTACATCTTACCTTAACTTACAAATTTTACACTAAACCATGGCCCAGGATCAATGAACTCTGCAAAAAGAAAGCAGTTAGCAGGGAGCCAGGCTGCCCGCATGCAGTCTCTGGCTCAAAACAATGCAGGTGACAGGGAACGTGGCTGGCTGCTCACACGCAGTTCAAGGCCTTCCCTTTTGAACTGAACGCAGTGAACCACAACGGTGCTTGGGCTGCACAACGCAGTCTCCGTGCCAGCTCAAGTGGCACACGCAATGAGCACAACGAATGGATGCATGAACACAAACACGGTGCACGGGCCGCCACTGCAGGCCCGTGTTGTAGCTGCCAACAGGGCAGTTCTCGCAGCTTGCAAACTGTTGCCTTGATCCTGGCGCACATGGAAATGAACAGGGGGGCAAAAGCAAAATTGAACGGGGCTGGTGAACATGGGCAGTGGGCATGGCATGGCAAAGGCAGCAGGCAAACACAGCCCGCAGAAGAAGGCCGCTGCAGGCAAACACAGCCGGCAGATGAACTGGCCGGCACAGGCCTTGCAGAAAAACAGCCAGCAGATGAACTGGCCGGCACAAGCCTTGCAGAAAAACAGCCAGCCGGCAGACGATCCAGCCGGCACAGGCCTTGCAGCACAGCAGCTGCAGATGAAGCTGGCCAGCCTTTGCCGTTCACTGGAGGTTGGTGGAGGGAGTACGGTGGTGCTGGCCACTTGGAAGGCGGGCTCGGACCTACCTACCCGTCTCCCTCCCAACTATCGCCTTTGCCTGTCACTGTCTATACCCACTCCCTTAATTTGTCCAAACCCCAATTTAGCCCCAACTTATTTTTTTATTATTATTTTTACTTTTATTTTCCCACTATAAATCGTCCCCTAACCCCCTTTATCGTCCTTGTTCGGCTAACCTATTCTGTCACCTAGCCTACTCCCAACCCCTACGTTCCTTCCCAGAGGGGAACAAGGGAGAGCTAACGTCCTGTGTCGAGGCCCAACGAAGCCTCAGAATGGCCTCCCAGAGTTCGGCGATCTCTAACCAAAGTGGGTCCAGCGGCCCACGACAGCGAGGATGGATGGTGCGGAGGGGTACATCTCCTAATCTACCCTAACCATTTAACAGCTAAACTACCCCGGGGCTTTCAACAAGCGCCTCTCGCTAAACTATTGGTTCTAACAACCCAGATTCCCGTCGCCTGTGTTGGTGTCCTTACAATTTCGGGCCTCGCCCCCCAATTTTCTCTCCGTGCCCTCACACGGTCTCCTGGCTGGACACGTGGCTCTCTCTGGCAGGCACGGCCCTCTGCCGAATCTCCCGCTATGTCACCCCCGGGCACTACACTGCCTCCTAGCCTACCAGCTCCCTAACACCGGGGAGAACCCCCCATGGCACCTCCCCTGAAACGCTCACGTGGCAGGCCGGCTTCCCGGGCCCCTTTCCGAGGGTCACCCGTGCCCACAACACTGCCCACGCGGCTAATGGCGCCCCGGGCCCCGCACCAAGCAGGCGCACCCGTGCCCACTACGCTATCCCGGCCCCCCATGGGCCCATGGCCTACCGCGGCCGACTAGCCTGGTGCCCGGGGTACCCACTCAGCGATACTCACCTTTCGCAGCCACGCTCCCAAGCCCGTCAACAGGGCTCCTGCACCCCTCCAAATGGGTTTCGAGCCTACACTCCCACCAACAACAAAACGACCTCCATTTTTCAATTTGACTAACCCAGCTAACTCACTTTACTCTGACCCCGGGGTCCCTTGGGCGGGAGTCACTCCTCCCCCCAATCACTCATCGCACCATGCATTCCCCATTCACTCCACACACACAGACCCGCTGGCCTCACTCACTCACCAAGCACATGCCTCACAACTCACCAACTCTTCAACACACACACCACTGAACTCTGCCATCCTTCTAACTACATCCCCTAACTAACTCGTGCTCCCACGTCGTCCCTTAAACGAGTAGCACGTTCCTTTTAACACTACGTAGCTAAGCTACGTCCCCTCTACACATCCACAAGTCTGTCACGGTCTCCAAAATAATCCCATTTTATTTCCCAACCTAAATCTGGCTACAATCCCTCTAACTAATCCATTCCACGGACTCCATGAGGACTTACCCCTGCCCCATGGAGTCGGTCTAACTAAGCTAACCCTTCCCCCTAACTAGTTTTCATCCTGTGCCCAGGTAAGGGGGTCTTTCACCCCTTGCCCAGGAATCCTGTACACCCGAAAGTGAGGGTTGCTTTTTTTTTTTTTTCCCATGCGCAGCACCTGCGCGGCAACTCAGAGCTCGCGCACTTTGCACCTGCCCGTGACGTCATGCAGCTGCACGTGTTCCTCGTCCCTCCTTGGACGGGACCATCCGGCAGAGATACCCCTCCTGCCGGATTCCAACCCCACGTGCAGCCATGACGTCACCGTGCGCATAAAAAAAAACAATCCCCACGTCTCGAGGGGTTCCCCACGCGAACACATGTGCTTTGCCCGTTGGAGCTTAACACACACGATCGCGTGGAGAACCCGTCCGGTCCAAATCCATTTACCTGCCTAAACTTTGTCCGTCCGCGGGATCGGCAAATCCACCGCGTGCGTTTCCGGACCGGGACTTCACTCTCGCAAGCGAGCACGTGGTGGTCTCGTGCGTTGCACAGCACGAACCGCGTGCTCACTGCTGGGTGAACCCGGCACGGTCCCCGAAACAACTACAGCCGCTACTCGGCTTTCGTTCCTCTGTCGCCGTCTCCGTCTCCATTCCACACACGCATACCTGCGTGTTACGACGCACACAGTCCACTCCATCACATTCACACCGGGAGATGCGGCTGCGTGCCCCCGCATGCCAACCGACATCTCCCTCACATACCGCTCTCTCACACACACGGTCTCCCTTGCACACAGCGACCTTGCACACGGCCGTTCACTCACGCGTGCGGGGGCACTCACCCGCGGTGCCTCACTCGCACTCCGTGCCTCATCCACACACGCGGGGGCACTCACCCGCGGTGCCTCATTCACACACACGGCGACACTCACACACGGTGCCTCTTCCACACACGGCGTGCTGGGAAGCACGCACTCTGGCACCATCGCCACCACACCACTCACACACGGGGTCGCTTCCACACACGGGGACGCACTCACACCTTGCACCACACACACAGGGACAACCACACTGGGGATTCGTGTCCCCACAAGGGTCTCCGGGGCCTCTACACCCCCCAAGCTCTCCGTGCACCCGTCCACAGCACCCGTCCCCTCAACCTCGCAAAGCACGACCGAACTCACCTGGTCGTGACTCGCCTCAAGGGCATACTCCCTCCCTCGTTCCTGGAGGAGGCCATCCAGGTGCTCGCACTGGGTCTCTACCCAGTCCGCCAGCTCACCCCTAATATCCTCCACTACCTCCGTGTGTGTGCGCGTCACTTACCCCGTCTTCCTCGTGTAGTCTTTCCTCTTTTTTCTATCTCCCGTGTCTCTGCCAACTCTTCACCCTTTACCTCCCTTGTCTCAACTATTATTTCCTTTGTCTCGGCCTTCATGCCCGCCTGCAGGCATCGGCCCATGTTCTGCGTCTCACCGTAGCTCTTTCATTTCTTCCTTCATGTTTGCTTCCATTCCGTTTATTTGCTGTGTATTCGCATCCATCGTCGTTTTCACTTCATTCATTTGCTTGTTCATTTCGTTTTTCATTTCATTTGTATTTGTATCCATCTTTTGTGTATTCGCATCCATCGTCGTTTTCACTTCATTCATTTGTTTGTTCATTGCCGCCAGCATGGCGCATAGCTGGGCCATGTTGGATGCACTCAGCTGAGCCGTTTCGGCAAGGGTTGGGGAAGGGTCTTGGTGGAGAGGGGGGGGAGGTGTCATACACCGCGGCCGCTGCCGCACCCACCTCGGGCCCTGGGTTCAGTTGGGCGAGTCCGTGTTCCTGCACAATCAACATTTCCTGCACGGGGATTCCATCCTGGACCATGGATTCTACATTACTATTACACATACCTAATCCACCCGGCACCCGCTCGCCTTGAGACGCCATCTTGCTTCTCGTGAAGGGTTAATTCAACTCGCTCGTAATTTGGAGGGAATCGGGGGTCGCTTCTCTCACCCCTGGACCGATTCCCGTGAATTTAGCCGGAGACAGGAGAGCCCGTTTTCCTGTTCTCCGATACCAGTGCCGCGAGGAGGGCGATGAATTTGTATCGCACGACCTGACACCAGTGTTGCGGTCTTCGCGCCCGCCGGCGTGCGGACGGCCACGTAACTCGAATCGCGGCACGTCGCCCACCGGACGGACAATCCAGTCGTGACCCTCTCGGACTAACGCCGGGAACCAGTCACGGGTGGACCTTTCGGTCTCACCGCGATCGAGCCAATCAGCCCCGCGTGGGATAGGGTTGCTCGCCAGAGTTCGACCTACCTAAGTACCCACGCGGAGGGTAGACCGGGCGATCGCACCTCGCCGCAGGTCGACTTCGGACACGGGCCATAGCGACCCGTTCCGTACTATCAGAATAACCGAGCGGTGTTAACGTCGACCTCGACGGTTCGATTAATTATCGGGCGTATTCAGCCCACTACCAACCCTTTACGTGAAGCAAGATGAGGGTTCAATGGGGGAAAAGACGAAGCGAAGCGGGAGAACAGTTCAACAATAAAGCACATTTATTCGCGGCACACGGGAAGCACACAAATACAATTCCACCAAAAGCACACAAAAAAAAGAAAACACAATTCCATTTACACTAAAAGCAAATATAAAAGCGAAGACAATGCAGAGCTAATACCGACTACCGAGCACACGGCAACACTTATACAATTCTACTTCACAGACGGCGCCGACAACACATACCAAAAACCAAGGAAAAGAAATACCCTCAAGGATGAGGCGGGCCTGAGGCCGAGACCGGGTCGCGCCTACCCGTCTGGTGATGAGACGCGGAGCGGCGATGGCCCCGCAACCCGCGGGCCTCGTGGACGGTGTCTGGTAGGGGGTGGGAACGGGGCCCCCTTGGTCGCACTATCTCAGCGCGGGGGGAAACAGGAGGGGGTTGCTGATGCTCGGGGTATAGAGGATCTTTATTATCCCTGGTGTGCGTCTCCACCTTGGCCAGGTCGCGCTGCCGGCCTCCCTCGGGCGTGCAGCTCCCGGCACCGACGCGAGCACCCCCTCGTCTGCCTTCGCCGTTGCCGCCTCTCCGCCTCTGGACTCTCCACCCTGGACTCCTCTTTGGGCTCTCCTCGTTGGACTCTCCGATCGACTCTCCCCTTCGCGACTCTCTTCAGTTTCTCCAGCTACTGCAGGCTTCGGGCTCCAGACTTCCACACTCTTCTCTCTCTTCTCCGACTCCTTCTCCTTCTCGTTTCTTTCACTGACGAACACCGTCCTTTTATCCCCCCCCCCCCCGTACCTTCCCCTTTGACCCCCTCCCTTTGACCTTTCACCTCGCTCCCCATTGGCCCGAGAAAAAGTGGGCGTGAAGGCTTTTTGATCCACAAATTTGCATATATCGATCGTTCTGGAGGCGGGGCCAAATCGCCCCTCGCTCACCGATTGGACGGCAAAAAGTGGGCGTGTGTCGTTTTTGATCCGTTTTTGAAGCACAAAATCCGTGATTTTGTACACGCTGTTCGACGCGCGCTCTGCACGAATCCAACACCGGTACCCACAGCGGGGCAAGAACGGTGGCGATGCTACGGTTGCGAGATGTGACGTGAAGGTCGTGGCGGATGTGGTGAAGCGGTGGTTGTGGTCGGGGGGTGATGTTGTGGTTGTGATGGTAAGCATGGTGGTTGGGCCAAAATAAAGATAGTAAAAGAAAACGGCTATCCTGGAAGAGTCGCAGCACGTATAAATGACATGTATTCCCACTAGACAACGGGTTCGGGCCTAACTACACATGTACTTACCGAGATACCTCACCTAAGGGACCTGAATGGTGGTTTGCGAATCTGGTAACCACAACACTACCCCCTTCCCTTTTTACAGACTCGTCCCGAGTCGTCAAATTTTCGTGTGCCATCATGTGTAGTTTTCCCCTAGTACATTTTACCTACGGATCCCTGAGTGCGACATTCATGGTATTCGTGTCCCCAAAATAAATAACCTAAGGGCTGAGTAACTACCTAAACAAACTCACTCACACGGACGACTTAAATAAAATTGCCGGCGCTAAGACAAACATGCCGGGGGCGCACTCATATGTACAGTACATCTTACCTTAACTTACAAATTTTACACTAAACCATGGCCCAGGATCAATGAACTCTGCAAAAAGAAAGCAGTTAGCAGGGAGCGAGGCTGCCCGCATGCAGTCTCTGGCTCAAAACAATGCAGGTGACAGGGAACGTGGCTGGCTGCTCACACGCAGTTCAAGGCCTTCCCTTTTGAACTGAACGCAGTGAACCACAACGGTGCTTGGGCTGCACAACGCAGTCTCCGTGCCAGCTCAAGTGGCACACGCAATGAGCACAACGAATGGATGCATGAACACAAACACGGTGCACGGGCCGCCACTGCAGGCCCGTGTTGTAGCTGCCAACAGGGCAGTTCTCGCAGCTTGCAAACTGTTGCCTTGATCCTGGCGCACATGGAAATGAACAGGGGGGGGGGCAAAGCAAAATTGAACGGGGCTGGTGAACATGGGCAGTGGGCATGGCATGGCAAAGGCAGCAGGCAAACACAGCCCGCAGAAGAAGGCCGCTGCAGGCAAACACAGCCGGCAGATGAACTGGCCGGCACAGGCCTTGCAGAAAAACAGCCAGCAGATGAACTGGCCGGCACAAGCCTTGCAGAAAAACAGCCAGCCGGCAGACGATCCAGCCGGCACAGGCCTTGCAGCACAGCAGCTGCAGATGAAGCTGGCCAGCCTTTGCCGTTCACTGGAGGTTGGTGGAGGGAGTACGGTGGTGCTGGCCACTTGGAAGGCGGGCTCGGACCTACCTACCCGTCTCCCTCCCAACTATCGCCTTTGCCTGTCACTGTCTATACCCACTCCCTTAATTTGTCCAAACCCCAATTTAGCCCCAACTTATTTTTTTATTATTATTTTTACTTTTATTTTCCCACTATAAATCGTCCCCTAACCCCCTTTATCGTCCTTGTTCGGCTAACCTATTCTGTCACCTAGCCTACTCCCAACCCCTACGTTCCCTTCCCAGAGGGGAACAAGGGAGAGCTAACGTCCTGTGTCGAGGCCCAACGAAGCCTCAGAATGGCCTCCCCAGAGTTCGGCGATCTCTAACCAAAGTGGGTCCAGCGGCCCACGACAGCGAGGGGATGGATGGTGCGGAGGGGTACATCTCCTAATCTACCCTAACCATTTAACAGCTAAACCCCGGGGCTTTCAACAAGCGCCTCTCGCTTAAACTATTGGTTCTAACAACCCAGATTCCCGTCGCCTGTGTTGGTGTCCTTACAATTTCGGGCCTCGCCCCCCAATTTTCTCTCCGTGCCCTCACACGGTCTCCTGGCTGGGACACGTGGCTCTCTCTGGCAGGCACGACCCTCTGCCGAATCTCCCGCTATGGCACCCCGGGCACTACACTGCCTCCGAGCCTACCAGCTCCCTAACACCGGGGAGTGCCCCCATGGCACCTCCCCTGAAACGCACACGTGGCAGGCCGGCCTCCCGGGCCCCTTTCCGAGGGTCACCCGTGCCCACAACACTGCCCACGCGGCTAATGGCGCCCGGGCCCCCGCACCAAGCAGGCGCACCCCGTGCCCACTACGCTATCCCGGCCCCCATGGGCCCATGGCCTACCGCGGCCGACTAGCCTGGTGCCCGGGGTACCCACTCAGCGATACTCACCTTCGCAGCCACGCTCCCAAGCCCGTCAACAGGGCTCCTGCACCCCTCAAATGGGTTTCGAGCCTACACTCCCACCAACAACAAAACGACCTCCATTTTTCAATTTGACTAACCCAGTTAACTCACTTTACTCTGAACCCGGGATCCCTTGGGCGGGAGTCACTCCTCCCCCCAATCACTCATCGCACCATGCATTCCCCATTCACTCCACACACACAGACCCGCTGGCCTCACTCACTCACCAAGCACATGCCTCACAACTCACCAACTCTTCAACACACACACCACTGAACTCTGCCATCCTTCAAACTACATCCCCCTAACTAACTCGTGCTCCCACGTCGTCCCTTAAACTAGTAGCACGTTCCTTTTAACACTACGTAGCTGCTACGTCCCCTCTACACATCCACAAGTCTGTCACGGTCTCCAAAATAATCCCATTTTATTTCCCAACCTAAATCTGGCTACAATCCCTCTAACTAATCCATTCCACGGACTCCATGAGGACTTACCCCTGCCCCATGGAGTCGGTCTAACTAAGCTAACCCTTCCCCCTAACTAGTTTTCATCCTGTGCCCAGGTAAGGGGGTCTTTCACCCCTTGCCCAGGAATCCTGTACACCCGAAAGTGAGGCTTGCTTTTTTTTTTTTCCCATGCGCAGCACCTGCGCGGCAACTCAGAGCTCGCGCACTTTGCACCTGCCCGTGACGTCATGCAGCTGCACGTGTTCCTCGTCCCTCCTTGGACGGGACCATCCGGCAGAGATACCCCTCCTGCCGGATTCCAACCCCACGTGCAGCCATGACGTCACCGTGCGCATAAAAAAAACAATCCCCACGTCTCGAGGGGTTCCCCACGCGAACACATGTGCTTTGCCCGTTGGAGCTTAACACACACGATCGCGTGGAGAACCCGTCCGGTCCAAATCCATTTACCTGCCTAAACTTTGTCCGTCCGCGGGATCGGCAAATCCACCGCGTGCGTTTCCGGACCGGGACTTCTCTCGCAAGCGAGCACGTGGTGGTCTCGTGCGTTGCACAGCACGAACCGCGTGCTCACTGCTGGGTGAACCCGGCACGGTCCGCGAAACAACTACAGCCGCTACTCGGCTTTCGTTCCTCTGTCGCCGTCTCCGTCTCCATTCCACACACGCATACCTGCGTGTTACGACGCACACAGTCCACTCCATCACATTCACACCGGGAGATGCGGCTGCGTGCTCCCGCATGCCAACCGACATCTCCCTCTCACATACCGCTCTCTCACACACACGGTCTCCCTTGCACACAGCGACCTTGCACACGGCCGTTCACTCACGCGTGCGGGGGGGCACTCACCCGCGGTGCCTCACTCGCACTCCGTGCCTCATCCACACACGCGGGGCACTCACCCGCGGTGCCTCATTCACACACACGGCGACACTCACACACGGTGCCTCTTCCACACACGGCGTGCTGGGAAGCACGCACTCTGGCACCATCGCCACCACACCACTCACACACGGGTCGGCTTCCACACACGGGGGACGCACTCACACCTTACACCACACACACAGGGACAACCACACTGGGGATTCGTGTCCCCACAAGGGTCTCCGGGGCCTCTACACCCCCCAAGCTCTCCGTGCACCCGTCCACAGCACCCGTCCCCTCACCCTCGCAAAGCACGACCGAACTCACCTGGTCGTGACTCGCCTCAAGGGGGCATACTCCCTCCCCTCGTTCCTGGAGGAGGCCATCCAGGTGCTCGCACTGGGTCTCTACCCAGTCCGCCAGCTCACCCCTAATATCCTCCACTACCTCCGTGTGTGTGTGTGCGTCACTTACCCCGTCTTCCTCGTGTAGTCTTTCCTCTATTTTTTCTATCTCCCGTGTCTCTGCCAACTCTTCACCCTTTACCTCCCTTGTCTCCACTATTATTTCCTTTGTCACGGCCTTCATGCCCGCCTGCAGGCATCGGCCCATGTTCTGCGTCTCACCCCGTCGCTCTTTCATTTCTTCCTTCATGTTTGCTTCCATTCCGTTTATTTGCTGTGTATTCGCATCCATCGTCGTTTTCACTTCATTCATTTGCTTGTTCATTTCGTTTTTCATTTCATTTGTATTTGTATCCATCTTTTGTGTATTCGCATCCATCGTCGTTTTCACTTCATTCATTTGTTTGTTCATTGCCGCCAGCATGGCGCATAGCTGGGCCATGTTGGATGCACTCAGCTGAGCCGTTTCGGCAAGGGTTGGGGAAGGGTCTTGGTGGAGAGGGGGGGGGAGGTGTCATACACCGCGGCCGCTGCCGCACCCACCTCGGGCCCTGGGTTCAGTTGGGCGAGTCCGTGTTCCTGCACAATCAACATTTCCTGCACGGGGATTCCATCCTGGACCATGGATTCTACATTACTATTACACATACCTAATCCACCGGCACCCGCTCGCCTTGAGAGACGCCATCTTGCTTCTCGTGAAGGGTTAATTCAACTCGCTCGTAATTTGGAGGGAATCGCTTCTCTCACCCCTGGACCGATTCCCGTGAATTTGGCCGGAGACAGGAGAGCCCGTTTCCTGTTCTCCGATACCAGTGCCGCGAGGAGGGCGATGAATTTGTATCGCACGACCTGACACCAGTGTTGCGGTCTTCGCGCCCGCCGGCGTGCGGACGGCCACGTAACTCGAATCGCGGCACGTCGCCCACCGGACGGACAATCCAGTCGTGACCCTCTCGGACTAACGCCGGCAACCAGTCACGGGTGGACCTTTCGGTCTCACCGCGATCGAGCCAATCAGCCCCGCGTGGGCTAGGGTTGCTCGCCAAGTTCGCCCTACCTAAGTACCCACGCGGAGGGTAGACCGGGCCATCGCACCTCGCCGCAGGTCGACCCTCGGACACGGGCCACTTAGCGACCCGTTCCGTACTATCAGAATAACCGAGCGGTGTTATCGTCGACCTCGACGGTTCGATTAATTATCGGGCGTATTCAGCCCACTACCAACCCTTTACGTGAAGCAAGATGAGGGTTCAATGGGGGAAAAGACGAAGCGAAGCAGGAGAACAGTTCAACAATAAAGCACATTTATTCGCGGCACACGGGAAGCACACAAATACAATTCCACCAAAAGCACACAAAAAAAAGAAAACACAATTCCATTTACACTAAAAGCAAATATAAAAGCGAAGACAATGCAGAGCTAATACCGACTACCGAGCACACGGCAACACTTATACAATTCTACTTCACAGACGGCGCCGACAACACATACCAAAAACCAAGGAAAAGAAATACCCTCAAGGATGAGGCGGGCCTGAGGCCGAGACCGGGTCGCGCCTACCCGTCTGGTGATGAGACGCGGAGCGGCGATGGCCCCGCAACCCGCGGGCCTCGTGGACGGTGTCCGGTAAGGGGTGGGGAGGGGGGCCCCTTGGGCGCACTGTCTCAGCGGGGGAAACAGGAGGGGGTTGCTGATGCTCGGGGTATAGAGGATCCTTATTATCCCTGGTGTGCGTCTCCACCTTGGCCAGGTCGCGCTGCCGGCCTCCCTCGGGCGTGCAGCTCCCGGCACCGACGCGAGCACCCCCTCGTCTGCCTTCGCCGTTGCCGCCTCTCCGCCTCTGGACTCTCCACCCTGGACTCCTCTTTGGGCTCTCCTCGTTGGACTCTCCGATCGACTCTCCCCTTCGCGACTCTCTTCAGCTTCTCCAGCTACTGCAGGCTTCGGGCTCCAGACTTCCACACTCTTCTCTCTCTTCTCCGACTCCTTCTCCTTCTCGTTTCTTTCACTGACGAACACCGTCCTTTTATCCCCCCCCCGTAGCTTCGCCTTTGACCCCCTCCCTTTGACCTTTCACCTCGCTCCCCATTGGCCCGAGAAAAAGTGGGCGTGAAGGCTTTTTGATCCACAAATTTGCATATATCGATCGTTCTGGAGGCGGGGCCACCGCCCTCGCTCACCGATTGGACGGCAAAAAGTGGGCGTGTGTCGTTTTTGATCCGTTTTGAAGCACAAAATCCGTGATTTTGTACACGCTGCTGTTCGACGCGCGCTCTGCACGAATCCAACACCGGTACCCACAGCGGGGCAAGAACGGTGGCGATGCTACGGTTGCGAGGTGTGACGTGAAGGTCGTGGCGGTTGTGGTGAAGCGGTGGTTGTGGTCGGTGGTTGATGTTGTGGTTGTGATGGTAATCATGGCGGTTGGTCCAAAATAAAGATAGTAAAAGAAAAACGGCTATCCTGAAGAGTCGCAGCACGTATAAATGACATGTATTCCCACTAGACAACGGGTTCGGGCCTAACTACACATGTACTTACCGAGATACCTCACCTAAGGGACCTGAATGGTGGTTTGCGAATCTGGTAACCACAACAATATATATATATATATATATATATATATATATATATATATATATATATTAATATATATATATATATTAATATAGGAGTTTTTCATCATGATTTCAGATCTGACTGTTTTTTCACAATACTCGTTCTGTAAAATGTAAAATTAAAAAAAAACAAACCTCTTCGGGAACGCCCCTAAAAATTCTGCCGAAATCTACTGAAAGGGGTGTAACCCACAAGACGTCATCTCCAGAATGACAAAGGCTGCACGTAAATTACTCGGGTTGGTGGTCTACGTGATTCCATTGGCTTCCTGTGTGTTTCCACATTCGATTGGTCGACTCAATCATTCGTTCATTTCTGCTATAAAAATCAAACATTTGGTTTTGAATAATGGATGACATGGACTTTGATTTGTCTGGTAACGACAGTGAGTGTGAGAGAAATGAAGAGCTTGGTGTTGGCTCAGTGGTTAGGGTGGGGGCTTGGGATCCTTGGGTCCTGAATTCAAGCCCCGTCGACTGCTGCATTAACACACCAGGGGGTTGACTCAGCCTGTCATCCGTCTGAGGTCGGCGAAATGAGTACCAGTTCGAGTGTGTGTACTGGTAGAGGGGCACTGCATCAGCGACACAGTCACGCTTCAAGAATTGATAGCTACTCCAGCAGCTAAGCTGACATACGACCACCACCAGAGAAATGAAGGATTTTGGTATGAATCAGATGGAGAATTGTCGGATAACGTAGTCACGGGAGGTGAAGTTCAGGCAGCTGGAAATGGAATACGGCCTTATCAGTTCGAGCCCGAAGCAGGACAAGCAGAGGAAACTGGCGATGAAATTCCCGGCGTTCATGATGATCGGGAGGACATCGAAGGAAGACTTGGCAATAACAACTGGTTGGACAAAATCCTATTCGTAATTCAATAATGTAAATTTGACTTGCACACTGCTCGATATCAGAAATATTTTAGTGAGGTGACGTAACCAGCGCAGCGGACATGTCGCTCTGTGGCGAATGAATCGCAAGCAAGGCCAGCCCATGTCATCGGCCATGTCTCTCCGCGCATAAAACGAAGCAATCTCGCTGTCCGGATATGATGAAAACTTGTGTGCAGAACACACCTTGTGACACAATTGTCTAGAGTAGTCCGATAAATCTGACGTTCTGTTGCATTTTCATTTATTTTATTCCTACTGTCGTCATGTAGCGCCAGTAGAAAACAATGAAAAAAAAAAAAAGAGAATAATAAAAGAAAGCTACAGCACGTCAGATTTATCGGACTAGTCAGACGGACGACGGATTTATCGGACTAGTCTAGACTCCAGAGTTGGCAAGTAACTATTCTATTCACTAGTCTACTCTTTCAAGAAAGCATGAACCAACTAATGCACATGCATCGTACCAAGCGCACACACACATTGGTGGTGAGGTGTCACTGAGTGCCAAATCGTGAAAGACGATGGTAAAATTCAACATTTCGACTTGTTAGAGGAATTGATTGAACAAATAACATCAAGCATCGGAAAGAATAAGTTTCAAAAACGTGTATTATGCCATTTCCAAACCTGAGTTTGACAAACTTCTTAGCTCGGAAATAGGCATTTCCAACATCCACCTCGGCCTCGGGCACCTACATAGGTGATACCAGACGTTTGAATGGAGGCATATCTCGGGTAACATACACACTTAATGTCAAAAGTGATAAAATGAAAACATCTAGATCTAGATACATCTAGATACATCTAGATTTTAATTTTATAGATCTCAACTGAGGATTTGTTTCTCTATTATTCTTAGATGAATCTATAACCGAAATTACCTAAATTGTCTAACTTTTAATTAGGTCTTAGACTTCGGCTTAGTCATTAGTGCCAGTGGCATTGCGTGCCATCATTGTGGCGATAAACAACAATAGCTCCGATCCCGCAATACAACCCACGCATCCGCGACAGGACCATATCATGATCACGTATTCTGCGCCAGCAGCCACGGATGGTAACGTGCGCTGGGGCCTGGCCATTTGGGCTGCTGGTATATCGGACTTCGAAATGACTTACCCTTATTTTCTTCCACTTCTCAGCAGCTGTCCTCACACCCCTTTTTTCTCGGCATGAGGAACGACATTACTTTTGATGATATGTACTGCATCAGGTTTCAGCCTCCTCACCTTCTTCAAACTGAACAGCGAATAGAACCCGTGATCAAAGTCACTGTCTTCGAAGTGGGCGCTGCAAATGATGCTCATGTCGCTGGGGCCTTTCCAGTTTCCCCTCGTCAGCTTCACTTTAGATGTCCATATTCTCTGAAGATTCTCATCTTTCGGGAATACATGAAGGCTTACACCATCTCTGGTTGTATTGCTGCATCCTGCCACGATACATCTTGCAGGCATTTTCGAAAGTAAGGCTAAACTCTTAAAAACTTTTGCGAAACAATCACAGGAATTAAGACGATCAGTGAGATAGCAAACACATGTGCACAATGCATTTGTACGTACATTATAAGGCGCGCGACATCTAATTATCAATCCACTCTGTGCGAGTCGCGTTCTGGAGATGACGTGAACGGTCACATGACATGCGGGTCGCTGAAGTCAACTTTTGTGAGGGGCAGGGCATAGCAAGTTGTGAAAAGCACTAGAAATGTTCGAAATATTGGTCTAATTATCCCATTTTTTATTCTAAAAAAGAAACATGAGTGAATTCTTCACAAGGAAGGTCAAGTTAATATATAAATAACCAGAATGTTTTGAGTGTCATGGGACCTTTAAAATAAAACAATTTAATAACATAGATGGATTTAATCCACACCAAAATAAAAATACACAAAACATTCAGCATTTTATTCTTTTTTTTTAAACAATAATCACATTGTTTCATTTCATGTATGTGATAATCCACATTGTGGACTGAACCAAAAACCAGGATTGAGGGGAGGAGTAGAATGTACCCTGAGCCAAATTAATAACATAGATGCATTTAGTCCACACCAAAATTATATATATATATATATATATATATATATATATATATATATATATATATATATATATATATATATATATATATATATATATATTGTTACGTTTGAGGGGGGGGTATGCATTCAAAGGGTAATTAGGATGTTTAATTAGGTATGCCATGCTGTTCGAGTTTACCAGGATCTCGATGTAATAAGTAGCAATTCAGTGGTGATAAGTTGTCTAGTAAATGTTCATTTCTTCAAGGGGGAAATGATAAATGTCACGTAATTAGATAGGGACACGGGATAGGGTAAGTGTGTCTGCGTAAACCCCTTTTGGTATTCTCTGGAGACTGGCCGTGACGTCACAGGACAGTGCAGCGGATGGCTCCACCCCGTGATCACGATTGGCGGAAGGCGATGGCGGTGGGCCAATAAACGGCTCGATTGGGAGTGACGAGGACGAAGGATAAAAAGGTTCTGTTCGGGGTCGAAAAAGAAGAAGAAGATTACAACCAGAACGCTCGTGTTTTTTTGGTGTGGAAGCTGTGGTGGGAGAGAGCGTCCTGGTTGCTGTGCTGAGTCGATCGTGCTCTTGATCGTGTCTGGGAGCCTTGCCGAGCCTCGTGCCTCGCCTCGGTTGGCTCTGGGGTTCTGCTGACTCGGAGTACGGGGTCGGGCAGCGGGCGGACCTGCCTCCCTCTCCTGCTCGCGGCTTGGCGCGGGAGCTGGTTCCCTGGCGGCTGTGGGCGGACTTGGGCCAGGACCAGGAGGTCGACAGCACCGCGGTTTCTCCTGCCCCCCTGACGAGAGCAAGGCTGGCTCGTCCGACGCCGATCCAGGGACAGTTGCGTCCACACCACGGTCCAGCCTGACCACCAGAGATAGCTACGTTTTGTGTGTGTGTGTGTGTGTGTGTGTGTGTGTCTGCTTGGCACCTTAGAGGGATTGAGAACTGTATATTCATTGGAATTGTCTGTGTTTTTCCCCACGCCCGATCCCACACCATCCCGTCGAATCGCCCCGGATCCCTCTTCTTGCCGAGTCTTGTTATTTCTGATAATAATAAAAGCAAATAAACATCATCAACTCAGTGAAAAGTGACTCGTGCCACCTTCCTCGTCCCGTTTGCGGTAGAGCGATTAGAACCGCCATGTTTGGGTTATAAACAAATAAATCACCTCCATCGTTTCGGCTCATTCTACGTTGGCGGGACTGTTCAAGTCCCGTGGACGTCACATTGGTGTCAGGGTGTTGGATGTTCGAACCCCTCTAAATTATATACCAGGATTAAAATCTCGCCACGAACTGGAATATAAAATTATTCCAGAAAAGCGCGCGAGCGCGGGAAAATTTTGGCGGGATTTTTCAAATTTAAATTAATTGGCGGCAAACGGGACTTCTGCACCATGGCGGATGTGCAAATGTTTGAGGAGGAAGGCCACGTGTCTGGCAGCGAGTCGGGGGAAGAGGGGAGAGACGGGGGTAGGGTTGGAACCTCCCCCATTCCGAGCGTGGACCGTGCTTCATCGCCCGTAACGGGGCCGGCAGCGCCGGAAACCGGTGCGATGACGATCCAGACAATGTTGGAACGTTTAATAGGGGACATGACTGTACAAATGGCAAATCAATTCGTGACACAGAGGGCAGAAATGACAGCACAAATGGAAAATCAATTCATGACACAGAGGGCAGAAATGACGGCACAGAGGGCAGAAATGACAGATCAATTAAGGGTAATGGGGGTACAGTTGGGTGCACGGATTGATTTAATGAGGGATGAATTGGGGGAAAAGATGGAGAAAATGAAAACTGAGATGCAGGAGTGTGTGGATGTTAAATTGGGAGAAATACAAAGTAAATTCGAGGATAGATTGGAGGAAACAAAGGTAGAAATTACATTGGAGGGGGAAAATATACGGAAAAAATTGGTAGATAAAATTGATGCAACGAACATTCGGGTTGATAAAGTGGATGAAAGCCTGGAACGTCATCGTGCCTGTGTGGATGCTCGTATGCAGCTGCAAGTTGAAGAGTGGGGAGAGCTGAGGAAGCAAGGGATGAATTTGGTGGAGGAGGTAAAAGGATTGGTGTCTCGTTTGGACGAACAAGATAAAATTATGAGCCAAGATGAAGTCTTGGATAAAGGCCTGGTAGAGCCGTCTTTTGTAAGTAGAGTGTCCGGGTTGGTTGAGGAGCAGCTACAAACTCGCGACGGAGCCTTGGAGGAGGTTGTGCGGGCCCAGAAGATCCTGCGGGAAGAGGTGAATCGGTCCATTCAACGTTTGGAACAGGAGGCAAAATTGACCCATGAGACCCTCACCACAAAACATCTTTGGCCACAGTGGGCTCCGAAATTGGATACGCAGCCACAAGGGTGTTTGATCCCTGGGCTGGATTCGGACAAGGGAGAAACTGAGAAGCGGGCCACCGTAAAAGTGATCCCCCTGATAAATTTCGACGGGTCAGGGAGCGTTGAAGCTTTTCTGACGCAATTTGAGTGCATTTCCCGACTAAACGGGTGGAATGAGCGGGAACGTACAGGGAATTTGGTGGCAACGTTGCGGGGACCAGCCGAGGATGTGTTAAACGTGATCGCGGAGGGGATGTTGACCAGCTCCCACATTTGCGAGGCGTTGAGCCGTCGGTTTGGGTTCGCGGCAAACTGTGATCTGGTGCGGGCTCAGCTCCAGCACCGCATATTAAAGCCAGGTGAGACAGTGCAGGAGCTGGCACAGGACATTTACCAATCAGTCAGGATCGCGTATCGGGACCTTACAGTGGAGGCGTGGGACAGACTGGCACTAGAGAAATTTTTAGCTGCTCTTCCTGACCCTGAGGTCCGAGCGCTAGTGGAGCTACAGGATCCACCCACCGTGCACCGAGCGGCCGAGTGCGCGGCCAGGCTGGCCTCGTGGAGTCGGCCGGGTCGGGTGCCAGAGAGGCCATCGGTGACGGTCCGACAGGCGGAGATCCAGGATCAGGGAGGGGGGCTGGGAGAAATTGGCATTACCCAAATGTTTCAGGAAATTTGCCAGAAACTGTCAAGTTTGATAAGGGGTAATTCGGTAGTTGATGCGCCAAAGCGGCGGGGTCCAGCCCAGCCAAAAGAGCAATTTGATTATGGCCGAGGGGGTCCGGAACCGCAAGAGACATTTCACCGATACTCACGGGGGCCTTTTATGGGGAGTTGTTTCCGGTGCAGGCGAAGAAGACACATGCAACGATATTGCCGGTACCCGGCGATGGAGAGACCCTCCAATAGACTTTCAAGCCCGGAGAGGATGAATCCTCCTGCTGAACCGCCAGGTCTATCCGAGATGCCCTTTCATAGGTCGGGTCCGGAGATCACTGTCGGGGGTCCGGGAGACTAGATCGGGCTGAGCATATAGGGCCATGCACGGCTGGTGAGATTGTGGCGAAGTGCCTCCTTTAGTGGAAAAAAATGAATTGTGGGAAAATTGGCATGGGTTTGTAAGTTCTGCTGGGTTTTAGAGTGACAATCGGGACAGTGGGTAATTGGAAACAAAGCGGGCACGAGTGGCTGTCCAATGGCTGGTGCGTGGATCGGGTGAGAAGTGCTGTGTGAGTTGTTTTAAGTTAAGAAGTGAAATGTATGGTGCACACATTGTTTTTTTTATTGGGCATGGTGTGGTTGCAGGGAAGGTCATGGTCGGTGAAGTGTTAGAAATGCAGGTGTCACATGTAAGGCCGATGGGGTGGGGGAGTCATGTGGGTTTTGTGGGTGGGGATGATGTGCTTGTCCACAGGGATTGTTGAGGCTCACGGTGAGCGTGAATTGCGACCCCCTTCAAGGAGATTCACCACCTGGTGGCTAATGGTGACAGTGTCTGGAGGCAACTGGGAGAGGGTCTGGTTGGGCGACCAAGGCGGGTAGGACCTTGGCAACCCAGGAAGGCCAGAGGAGCCAGTGAGACCCCTTCCAGAGTGTTGTACGGGATTAGAGCTGATGGCTACCAGGGTGGAGGGAATCAAAGGGAGCGGGGCGGAGAAACATCCGGGTTGGACTAAAGCTTACCTGTGGGCAGGGTTGCACCTGAGATGCCCCCATCATCTTATGGTAACCCACCCCACGGCCACGACGGGATTCAGCCTGCATGATTAAAATGAGGACCATGGCCTAGAAATGTGATGATGACCATGGTGTGAGTGTTGTGAAGATGTGTGAGTCCCACCCGATCCCGCACAACTTGACAGGTGCAGCAAGGGCATGATGTCCGCATAATTTTGGGGCAAGCAAATTTGAAAATTGGCTCCCCAGGTAACGCTGGGTCTATTAGCATCCACTGGGGGAGGCGGTCAAGTGTAAATATCCTGTGAATAGTGTCGTTAAGGCTTAGAGTAGGAATGTAAAGTATGTGTTGTGTTTTTGTAGAACCTTTTGTTTCCCTTCCCCAGATCACTGGAAGAGTGCTGGGCAGGAGCGATGATCCGGAGGATGGAGTGCAACTTCGCTCAGTGCTCTCATGAAATAAAATAAAATAAAATAAAAAAAAAAACGAATGATTGTTTAGGCGAGGATAAGGCCATAAGGGGGTAGTACATTAAGCAGGATAGGTAAGTTAGCTGCGACTCGCTGCCCATTGCCCCTCCTACTTTATTTCGTTAGGTTAATTAGGTGTGAGTCAGTAAGTGTTAAGGCTGGTACGGTAGCGCCTGTGATATACCTTGCAGGAGCTGCGGTACCAGAGGAGGGGGCAGTGTTACGTTTGAGGGGGGGGTATGCATTCAAAGGGTAATTAGGATGTTTAATTAGGTATGCCATGCTGTTCGAGTTTACCAGGATCTCGATGTAATAAGTAGTAATTCAGTGGTGATAAGTTGTCTAGTAAATGTTCATTTCTTCAAGGGGGAAATGATAAATGTCACGTAATTAGATAGGGACACGGGATAGGGTAAGTGTGTCTGCGTAAACCCCTTTTGGTATTCTCTGGAGACTGGCCGTGACGGCACAGGACAGTGCGGCGGATGGCTCCGCCCCGTGATCACGATTGGCGGAAGGCGATGGCGGTGGGCCAATAAACGGCTCGATTGGGAGTGACGAGGACGAAGGATAAAAAGGTTCTGTTCGGGGTCGAAAAAGAAGAAGAAGAAGATTACAACCAGAACGCTTGTGTTTTTTTGGTGTGGAAGCTGTGGCAGCAGAGAGCGTCCTGGTTGCTGTGCTGAGTCGATCGTGCTCTTGATCGTGTCTGGGAGCCTTGCCGAGCCTCGTGCCTCTCCTCGGTTGGCTCTGGGGTTCTGCTGACTCGGAGTACGGGGTTGGGCAGCGGGCGGACCTGCCTCCCTCTCCTGCTCGCGGCTTGGCGCGGGAGCTGGTTCCCTGGCGGCTGTGGGCGGACTTGGGCCAGGACCAGGAGGTCGACAGCACCACGGTTTCTCCTGCCCCCTGACGAGAGCAAGGCCGGCTCGTCCGACGCCGATCCAGGGACAGTTGCGTCCACACTACGGTCCAGCCTGACCACCAGAGATAGCTACGTTTTGTGTGTGTGTGTGTGTGTGTGTGTGTGTGTGTGTGTATGTGTCTGCTTGGCGCCTTAGAGGGATTGAGAACTGTATATTCATTGGCATTGTCTGTGTTTTTCCCCACGCCCGATCCCACACCATCCCGTCGAATCGCCCCGGATCCCTCTTCTTGCCGAGTCTTGTTATTTCTGATAATAATAAAAGCAAATAAACATCATCAACTCAGTGAAAAGTGACTCGTGCCACCTTCCTCGTCCCGTTTGCGGTAGAGCGATTAGAACCGCCATGTTTGGGTTATAAACAAATAAATCGCCTCCATCGTTTCGGCTCATTCGACGTTGGCGGGACTGTTCAAGTCCCGTGGATGTCACTATATATATATATATATATATATATATATATATATATATATATATATATATATATATATATATATATATATATATATATAACATTAAGCATTTTATTACTTTAAAATAATATCAGAAACAACGAAGAAAAACATTTAAAAATTGTAAAAACAGATGGAAGAAATCTCAAAAAAACATCCAAACAAGGAAGGAATGACACCACATAACGATTCCACAATACGACACCACAATCCTCTTATGGATTACCATCACAACATCTTTTGACATTTTACTTTTGTTGCGTGATTGTGATGGATGAAGAAGAATAATGAAGCATAATAATAACTTGTAGAGGTACATTCAAAGTACACCACCCTCATGCCAAATAAATAAATAACAGATCCTCCAGTGCGTGAAAATGCCGGGGTGCCTTCAGTGCCTGGCGATGCCGCCTTACAGCATATGGAGATGCAATTGGAAGGGAATAGTGCACTTCTGAAGTGAATGTGTACAAATGACACTTAGTATATGTGTAAATGTTCATATTTCTGAGGTGAATGTGTACAAATTATACTTACTCACCGTGCATCACATGGAGACGGAATTGGGAGGGAGCAGTGTGCAATAATTGATTGATGAACTGATTAATTGCAGAATTAAAATTAATAAACAATAAACACAAAAAAATCTTAAACAACTGGCTAATCGCATAACAAAACCACTACTGTTTCAGCCGAATCTGTAACTTTATGAAAATTAATTCATCGAAAAATGAATAATTAATTGATTAATCAATAAATCAAAAATACCCTTTATAGCAAAAACACTTGTGTCCAAATGTCAGTTTCCTAACTCAAAGGATGGCTGAGATATGGCGCGGACAAACAAAAAAAACAAACAAAAACTAGAGGGGGAGCAATCGGTAGAGTGCAAAACCTCTGCCGCCAATACTGCTGGGTCACTTAAGTGAACCTGATATCCTATTCATTGTAGGTCAAAACGGATCAGACTCTACTGAACCACGATTGAGTAAACTAAACTAGATCGACACGCATGTAGAAATGCAAAAAAAATAAAATCTAATTTTTTTTGAAAAAAAAGTTGCAAAATTTCTAGGTTTTTTTTTTCCAACAAATTTTTTGGGGGGGTTGGAAATCACTTAAAACATGTACAAATGCAAAAAAAAAAAATTCAAATATTTTTCAAATTTTAAAAAAAAAAAGTTAAAAAACACCTCACTTCCACATTACTAAGAACATCTCAATGATACATTATTCAAAACACCTCACTGTCACATGATTAAAACCACCTCACCACCATAGTGTTAAAAACACCTCACTTCCACATTATTAAAAACATCTCACTGATAGATGATTAAAAACATCTCACTGATAGATGATTCAAAACATCTCACTGATGCATGATTAAAAACATCTCACTGATGCATGATTAAAAAGTCTCACTGATGCATGATTAAAAACGTCTCACTGATGCATGATTAAAAACACCTCACTTCCACATGATTAAAAACACCTCACTTCCACATGATTAAAAACACCTCACTTCCACATGATTAAAAACACCTCACTTCCACATGATTAAAAACACCTCACTTCCACATGATTAAAAACACCTCACTTCCTCATGATTAAAAACACCTCATTGCCATGGTATTAAAAACACCTCACTGCCATGGTATTAAAAACAACTCACTACCATGGTATTAAAAACCCACTACCATGGTATTAAAAACACCTCACTGCCACATGATTAAAAACACCTCACTTCCACATGATTAAAAACACCTCATTTCCACATGATTAAAAACACCTCACTGCCATGGTATTAAAAACACCTCACTGCCACATGATTAAAAACACCTCACTGCCATGGTATTAAAAACACCTCACTTCCACATGATTAAAAACACCTCACTGCCATGGTATTAAAAACCTCTCACTTCCATGGTATTAAAAACACCTCACGGCCACATGATTGAAAACAGCTCATTGCCATGGTATTAAAAACATCTCACTGCCATGGTATTAAAAACACCTCACCGCCATGGTATTAAAAACACCTCACTTCCACATTATTAAAAACACCTCCCAGCAACATTATTAAGAAACACCTCAAACCCACATTTTTAAAAACTCCTTCCAGCAACATGATTAAAAACACCTCACTGACACATTATTAAAAACACCTCAAACCCACATTATTAAAACACCTCACCGCCACATGATTAAAAACACCTCACCACCATGGTGTAAAAAACACCTCACTGCCATGGTATTAAAAATATCTCACTGATACATGTATAAAAACACATCAATGCCATGGTATTAAAAACACCTCACTGCCACATCATTAAGAAAAACACCTCACTGCCATGGTATTAAAAACACCTCACTGCCATGGTATTAAAAACACCTCACTGCCATGGTATTAAAAAATACCTCACTGCTACATTATTAAAAACATCTCACTGCTATGGTATTAAAAACACCTCACTTCCACATTATTAAAAACACCTCACCGCCATGGTGTCAAAAACACCTCACTGCCGTGGTATTAAAAAACATCTCACTACCATGGTTTTAAAAACACCTCATTTCCACATTATTAAAAACACCTCACTACCAAAGATTTTAAAAACACCTCACTGCCACATTATTAAAAGCACCTCACTGCAACATTATTAAAAACACCTCACTTCCACATTATTTTTTTAAAAAAAACGTCACCGCAACATGATTAAAAACACCTCACCACCATGGTGTTAAAAACACCTCACTGCCATGGTGTTAAAAATATCTCAATGATACATGATTAGAAACACCTCACTGCCATGGTTTTAAAAATATCTCACTGATATAATATTTGAAACGCCTCACTTCCACATGATTAAAAATACCTCACTACCACATGATTAAAAACAACTCACTGATACATGATTAAAAACACCTCACTGCCACATTATTAAAAAAACACCTCACTGCCATGGTATTAAAAACACCTCACTGCCACATTATTAAAAAAACACCTCACTGCCATGGTATTAAAAACATCTCACTGCCATGGTATTAAAAACACCTCACTGCCACATTATTAAAAACATCTCACTGCTATGGTATTAAAAACATCTCATGAGCATGGTTTTAAAAATACCTCATTTCCACATTATTAAAAACACCTCACTGCAACATTATTAAAAAAACACGTCACTGCCACATGATTAAAAACACCTCACCACCATGGTGTTAAAAACACCTCACTGCCATGGTATTAAAAATATCTCACTGATACATGATCAGAAACACCTCACTTCCACATGATTAAAAATACCTCACTACCAGATGATTAAAAACACCTCACTGCCACATTATTAATAAAACACCTCACTGCCATGGTATTAAAAACACCTCACAGCCACATTATTAAAAACACCTCCCAGCAACATCCACATGATTAAAAACACCTCACTGCTGTGGTTTTAAAAACACCTCACTGCCGTGGTATTAAAAACATCTCACTTCCATGGTTTTAAAAACATCTCACTTCCATGGTTTTAAAAACACCTCATTTCCACATTATTAAAAACACCTCACTGCCAAGGATTTTAAAAACACCTCACTGCCACATTATTAAAAGCACCTCACTGCCACATTATTAAAAACACCTCACTTCCACATTATTAAAAAAGAACACGTCACCGCCACATGATTAAAAACACCTCACCACCATGGTGTTAAAAACACCTAACTGCCATGGCATTAAAAATATCTCACTGATATAATATTAGAAACACCTCACTTCCACATGATTAAAAATACCTCACTACCACATGATTAAAAACAACTCACTGATACATGATTAAAAACACCTCACTGCCACATTATTAAAAAAAAACACCTTACTTCTACGGTATGAAAAACACCTCACTGCCACATGATTAAAAAAAACCTCATTGCCATGGTATTAAAAACATCTCACTGCCATGGTATTAAAAAAAAACACCTCACTGCCATGGTATTAAAAACACCTCCCAGCAACATGACCAAGAAACACGTCACTGCCACATGATTAAAAACATCTCACTGATACATGATTAAAAACACCTCACTGCCAGATTATTAAAAAAAAACACCTCACTGCCATGGTATGAAAAACACCTCACTGCCATGGTATGAAAAACACCTCACTGCCACATGATTAAAAACACCTCATTGCCATGGTATTAAAAACATCTCACTGCCATGGTATTAAAAACACCTCACTGCCATGGTATTAAAAACACCTCACTGCCACATGATTAAAAACACCTCATTGCCATGGTATTAAAAACATCTCACTGCCATGGTATTAAAAACACCTCACTTCCACATTATTAAAAACACCTCCCAGCAACATTATAAAGAAACACCTCAAACCCACATTATTAAAAACTCGTTCCAGCAACATTATTAAAAACACCTCACTGCCTTCTGATTAAAAACACCTCACTTCCACATGATTGAAAACAGCTCATTGCCATGGTATTAAAAACATCTCACTGCCATGGTATTAAAAACACCTCACTTCCACATTATTAAAAACACCTCCCAGCAACATTATTAAGAAACACCTCAAACCCACATTATTAAAAACCCCTCACTTCCACATTATTAAAACACCTCACTTCCACATTATTAAAAACACCTCACCGCCACATGATTAAAAACACCTCACCACCATGGTGTAAAAAACACCTCACTGCCACATTATTAAAAACATCTCACTGATACATGTTTAAAAACACATTAATGCCACGGTATTAAAAACACCTCACTCCCACGTCAATAAGAAAAAACACCTCACTTCCACTTTATTAAAAACATCTCACTGCCATGGTATTAAAAACACCTCACTTCCACTTTATTAAAAACATCTCACTGCCATGGTATTAAAAAACACCTCACTGCCACATTATTAAAAACATCTCACTGCTATGGTATTAAAAACCCCTCACTTCCACATTATTAAAAACACCTCACCGCCATGGTGTCAAAAACACCTCACTGCCGTGGTATTAAAAACATCTCACTACCATGGTTTTAAAAACACCTCATTTCCACATTATTAAAAACACCTCACTGCCAAAGATTTTAAAAACACCTCACTGCCACATTATTAAAAGCACCTCACTGCCGCATTATTAAAAGCACCTCACTGCAACATTATTAAAAACACCTCACTGCCACATTATTAAAAACACCTCACTGCCATGGTATGAAAAACACCTCACTGCAACATTACCAAGAAACACGTCACTGCCACATGATTAAAAACATCTCACTGATACATGATTAAAAACACCTCACTTCCACATTATAAAAAAAAAACACCTCACTGCCACGGTATGAAAAATACCTCACTGCCACATGATTAAACACACCTCACTGCCACATGATTAAAAACACCTCATTTCCACATGATTAAAAACACCTCACTGCCATGGTATTAAAAACACCTCACTTCCACATTATTAAAAAAACACCTCACTGCCATGGTATTAAAAACACCTCACTGCAACATTACTAAGAAACACATCACTGCCACATGATTAAAAACACCTCACTGCCATAGTATGAAAAACACCTCACTGCCATGGTATTAAAAATATCTAACTGCCATGGTATTAAAAACACCTCACTGCCACATGATTAAAAACACCTCATTGTCATGGTATTAAAAACATCTCACTGCCATGGTATTAAAAACACCTCACTTCCACATTATTAAAAACACCTCCCAGCAACATTATTAAGAAACACCTCAAACCCACATTATTAAAAACTCCTTCCAGCAACATTATTAAAAACACCTCACTGATACATGTTTAAAAACACCTCACTGCCACATGATTAAAAAAACACGTCAACGTCACATGATTAAAAACACCTCACCACCATGGTGTTAAAAACACTTCACTGCCACATTATTAAAAACATCTCACTGATACATGTTTAAAAACATATCAATGCCATGGTATTAAAAACACCTCACGACCACATTATTGAAAAAAAAAACACGTCACCGCCACATGTTTAAAAACACATCAATTCCATGTTGTTAAAAACATCTCACTGCCACATTATTAAAAACATCTCTCTGATACATGTTTAAAAACACATCAATTCCATGGTTTTAAAAACACCTCACTGCCATGGTATTAAAACATCTCAGCCACATCATTAAGAAAAACACCTCAATGCCATGGTATTAAAAACACCTCACTGCCACATCATTAAGAAAAACACCTCACTGCCATGGTATTAAAACATCTCACTGCCACATAATTAAGAAAAACACCTCACTGCCATGGTATTAAAAACATCTCACTGCCACGGTATTAAAAACACCTCACTCTCACATTATTAAAAACATCTCACTGCCATGTTATTAAAAACACCTCAATGCCACGGTATTAAAAACACCTCAATGCCATGGTATTAAAAACACCTCACTGCCATGGTATAAAAAACACCTCACTGCCATGGTATAAAAAATACCTCACTGCCACATTATTAAAAACATCTCACTGCTATGGTATTAAAAGCACCTCACTGCCACATTATTAAAAAAAAACACGTCACCGCCACATGATTAAAAACACCTCACCACCATGATGTTAAAAACACCTCACTGCCATGGTATTAAAAATATCTCACTGATACATGATTAGAAACACCTCACTTCCACATGATTAAAAATACCTCACTACCACATGATTAAAAACATCTCACTGATACATGATTAAAAACACCTCCTGCCACATTATTAAAAACACCTCACTGCCACATTATTAAAAACACCTCACTGCCATGGTATTAAAAACACCTCACTTCCACATTATTAAAAACACCTCCAAGCAACATGATTAAGAAACACCTCAAACCCACATTATTAAAAACTCCTTCCAGCAACATTATTAAAAACACCTCACCATCATGGTATTAACATGGACAAATGTGTCCAAGAGCCGTGTCCTAAAGGTTTTGTCTTCACCAGAAGAAGATCAAGAAAAATAAGAAAATAAAAGAAAAAAAAACCATCAACTTCCGATATTTCGTCACGTGCCTTGATTGAGCCAATAGCGACACCCACCATGGATGATTGTCATTCATGACGAGAAAATAGTGTATTTACGAAATTACAATGCATTAAATGGAATAATCTTTAAATAGTAACGTGAACTTTTCGAAACTTTAAAGCAAATGTCCGAATATATTTAAAAGTTCATGATAGACGCTCTCAAAAGGCACCCTCAATGCGAGGATGTGTACTGGTGTTTAGTATTTCAGGAGATCCGGATCCTGTATATAAAAGAGCCGAGTCCTAAAGGTTTTGTCTTCAGAAGAAGAAGAACAACAACAACAACAAGAAGTAAAAGAAGAAGAACAACGCCGAGCTCTCAAAAACGTTAACGTTCGCTACGCGAGCCGCGGCTAAAAACACCTCACTGCCATGGTACTAAAAACACCTCACTGCCATGGTATTCAAAACACCACACTGCCACATTATTAAAAAAAATTCTCACTGATACATGATTAAAAACACCTCACTGCCATGGTATTCAAAACACCACACTGCCACATTATTAAAAAAACACGTCACCACCACATGATTAAAAACACCTCACCACCATGGTGTTAAAAACACCTCACTTCCACATTACTAAGAACATCTCAATGATACATTATTCAAAACACCTCACTGTCACATGATTAAAAACACCTCACCACCATGGTGTAAAAACACCTCACTGCCACATTATTAAAAAAACACGTCACCGCCACATGATTAAAAACACCTCACCACCATGGTGTTAAAAACACCTCACTTCCACATTACTAAGAACATCTCAATGATACATTATTAAAAACACCTCACTGTCACATGATTAAAAACACCTCACCACCATGGTGTAAAAACACCTCACTTCCACATTACTAAGAACATCTCACTGATACATTATTAAAAACACCTCACTGTCACATGATTAAAAACACCTCACCACCATGTTGTAAAAACACCTCACTTCCACATTACTAAGAACATCTCACTGATACATTATAATTAAAAACACCTCACTGCCACATGATTAAAAACACCTCACCACCATGGTGTAAAAACACCTCACTTCCACATTACTAAGAGCATCTCACTGATACATTATAATTAAAAACACCTCACAGCCACATGATTAAAAACACCTCACCACCATGGTGTAAAAACACCTCACTGCCACATTATTAAAAAAAACACGTCACCGCCACATGATTAAACACCTCACCACCATGGTGTTAAAAACACCTCAATTCCACATTACTAAGAACATCTCACTGATACATGATTAAAAACAACTCACTGATACATGATTAAAAACAACTCATTGATGCATGATCAAAAACGTCTCACTGATACATGATTAAAAACTCCTCACTTCCACGTAATTAAAAACGTCTCACTGATACACGATTAAAAACACCTCACTGCCACATGATTAAAAACACCTCACTTCCACATGATTAAGAACACCTCACTGCCACATGATTAAAAACACCTCAATCCCTCATGATTAAAAACACCACATTGCCATGGTATTAAAACACCTCACTGCCATGGTATTAAAAACACCTCACTACCATGGTATTAAAAACAACTCACTGCCACATGATTAAAAACACCTCATTGCCATGGTATGAAAAACACCTCACTGCCATGGTATTAAAAACACCTCATTGCTATGGTATTAAAAACACCTCACTGCCATGGTGTTAAAAACACCTCACTGCCATGGTATTAAAAACACCTCACTGCGACATGATTAAAAACACCTCACTGCCACATGATTAAAAACACCTCATTGCCATGGCATTAAAAAACACCTCACTGCCACATGATTAAAAACACCTCATTGCCATGGTATGAAAAACACCTCACTGCCATGGTATTAAAAACACCTCACACCCATAGTATTAAAAACACGTCACTGCCACATGATTAAAAACACCTCATTGCCATGGTATAAAAACATCTCACTGCCATGGTATTAAAAACACCTCACTGCCACATGATTGAAAACACCTCATTGCCATGGTATTAAAAACATCTCTCTGCCATGGTATTAAAAACACCTCACTTCCACATTATTAAAAACACCTCCCAGCAACATCATTAAGAAGCACCTCAAACCCACATTCTTAAAAACTCCTTCCAGCAACATTATTAAAAACACCTCACTTACACATTATTAAAACACCTCCCAGCTATATTATTAAGAAACACCGCAAACCCACATTATTAAAAACTCCTTCCAGCAACATTATTAAAAACACCTCACTGCCTTCTGATTAAAAACACCTCACTGCCACATGATTAAAAACTCCTCATTGCCATGGTATTAAAAACACCTCACTGCCATGGTATTAAAAACACCTCACTGCCACATTATTAAAAACACCTCATTGCCATGGTATTAAAAACATCTCACTGCCATGGTGTTAAAAAGACCTCACTGCCATGGTATTAAAAACACCTCACTGCCGTGGTATTAAAAACACCTCACTGCCATGGTATTAAAAGCACCTCACTGCCACATGATTGAAAACACCTCATTGCCATGGTGTTAAAAAGACCTCACTGCCATGGTATGAAAAACACCTCACTGCCATGGTATTAAAAACACCTCACTGCCATGGTATTAAAAACACCTCATTTCCACATGATTGAAAACACCTCATTGCCATGGTATTAAAAACATCTCACTGCCATGGTATTAAAAACACATCACTTCCACATTATTAAAAACACCTCCCAGCAACATTATTAAGAAACACCTCAAACCCACATTATTAAAAACTCCTTCCAGCAACATTATTAAAAACACGTCACTGCAACATTATTAAAAACACCTCACTGCAACATTATTAAAAACACCTCATTGCCATGGTATTAAAAACACCTCACTTCCATATGATTAAAACCTCACTGCCATGGTATTAAAAACACCTCACTTCACATTATTAAAAACACCTCACTGCCACATGATTGAAAACACCTCATTGCCATGGTATTAAAAACATCTCACTGCCATGGTATTAAAAACACCTCACTTCCACATTATTAAAAACACCTCCAAGCAACATTATTAAGAAACACCTCAAACCCACATTATTAAAAACTCCTTCCAGCAACATTATTAAAAACACCTCACTGCCACATTATTAACAAAACACGTCACCGCCACATTATTAAAAAAACACCTCACCACCATGGTGTTAAAAACACCTCACTGCCACATTATTAAAAAACATCTCACTGATACATGTTTAAAAACACATCAATGCCATGGTATTAAAAACACCTCACTGCCACATCATTAAGAAAAACACCTCACTGCCATGGTATTAAAAACACCTCACTTCCACATTATTAAAAACACCTCCAAGCAACATGATTAAGAAACACCTCAAACCCACATTATTAAAAACTCCTTCCAGCAACATTATTAAAAACACCTCACCATCATGGTATTAACAAGGACAAATGTGTCCAAGAGCCGTGTCCTAAAGGTTTTGTCTTCACCAGAAGAAGAAGATCAAGAAAAATAAGAAAATAAAAGAAAAAAAAACATCAACTTCCGATATTTCGTCACGTGCCTTGATTGAGCCAATAGCGACACCCATCATGGATGATTGTCATTCATGACGAGAAAATAGTGTATTTACGAAATTACAATGCATTAAATGGAATAATCTTTAAATAGTAACGTGAACTTTTCGAAACTTTAAAGCAAATGTCCGAATATATTTAAAAGTTCATGATAGACGCTCTCAAAAGGCACCCTCAATGCGAGGATGTGTACTGGTGTTTAGTATTTCAGGAGATCCGGATCCTGTATATAAAAGAGCCGAGTCCTAAAGGTTTTGTCTTCAGAAGAAGAAGAAGAACAACAACAACAACAAGAAGTAAAAGAAGAAGAACAACGCCGAGCTCTCAAAAACGTTAACGTTCGCTACGCGAGCCGCGGCTAAAAACACCTCACTGCCATGGTACTAAAAACACCTCACTGCCATGGTATTCAAAACACCACACTGCCACATTATTAAAAAAATTCTCACTGATACATGATTAAAAACACCTCACTGCCACATTATTAAAAACACCTCACTGCCATGGTATTCAAAACACCACACTGCCACATTATTAAAAAAACACGTCACCACCACATGATTAAAAACACCTCACCATCATGGTGTTAAAAACACCTCACTTCCACATTACTAAGAACATCTCAATGATACATTATTCAAAACACCTCACTGTCACATGATTAAAAACACCTCACCACCATGGTGTAAAAACACCTCACTTCCACATTACTAAGAACATCTCACTGATACATTATTAAAAACACCTCACTGTCACATGATTAAAAACACCTCACCACCATGGTGTAAAAACACCTCACTTCCACATTACTAAGAACATCTCACTGATACATTATAATTAAAAACACCTCACTGCCACATGATTAAAAACACCTCACCACCATGGTGTAAAAACACCTCACTTCCACATTACTAAGAGCATCTCACTGATACATTATAATTAAAAACACCTCACAGCCACATGATTAAAAACACCTCACCTCCATGGTGTAAAAACACCTCAGTGCCACATTATTAAAAAAACACGTCACCGCCACATGATTAAACACCTCACCACCATGGTGTTAAAAACACCTCAATTCCACATTACTAAGAACATCTCACTGATACATGATTAAAAACAACTCACTGATACATGATTAAAAACAACTCATTGATGCATGATCAAAAACGTCTCACTGATACATGATTAAAAACTCCTCACTTCCACGTAATTAAAAATGTCTCACTGATACACGATTAAAAACACCTCACTGCCACATGATTAAAAACACCTCACTTCCACATGATTAAGAACACCTCACTGCCACATGATTAAAAACACCTCAATCCCTCATGATTAAAAACACCACATTGCCATGGTATTAAAAACACCTCACTGCCATGGTATTAAAAACACCTCACTACCATGGTATTTAAAACAACTCACTGCCACATGATTAAAAACACCTCATTGCCATGGTATGAAAAACACCTCACTGCAATGGTATTAAAAACACCTCATTGCTATGGTATTAAAAACACCTCACTGCCATGGTGTTAAAAACACCTCATTGCCATGGTATTAAAAACACCTCACTTCCATATGATTAAAACCTCACTGCCATGGTATTAAAAACACCTCACTTCACATTATTAAAAACACCTCACTGCCACATGATTGAAAACACCTCATTGCCATGGTATTAAAAACATCTCACTGCCATGGTATTAAAAACACCTCACTTCCACATTATTAAAAACACCTCCAAGCAACATTATTAAGAAACACCTCAAACCCACATTATTAAAAACTCCTTCCAGCAACATTATTAAAAACACCTCACTGCCACATTATTAACAAAACACGTCACCGCCACATTATTAAAAAAACACCTCACCACCATGGTGTTAAAAACACCTCACTGCCACATTATTAAAAAACATCTCACTGATACATGTTTAAAAACACATCAATGCCATGGTATTAAAAACACCTCACTGCCACATCATTAAGAAAAACACCTCACTGCCATGGTATTAAAAACACCTCACTTCCACATTATTAAAAACACCTCCAAGCAACATGATTAAGAAACACCTCAAACCCACATTATTAAAAACTCCTTCCAGCAACATTATTAAAAACACCTCAGTAGGGTAAGAATACTGATTCTGGCTCACTTTTCCCCATGTAAATGAATGGGGGATTTTCAGCGATTCCCTTTTTTTTTCCCCAAAAATAAACCCCCTTTTTATCCCAAGGTATATTTATTTGTCTCCCCTTTTAACTTGGAGGTTGAACCTCATTGAATTGAACACCTGGGGGTTGAACAGCTCACTCATTGAACCTATAAAGATTTGTTCATTCTCAAATTCCTTCAATAGTTTAATTTTCTTTGCACAATAATCCCCATCTAAAATATTGACAAACAAAACATTTGAATCTTTATATTTTTTCAGATACCCCTTTTGTGCCATTAAGAAATGATAAACTTCTCTTAATGCTCTCATTTGGCCACCTCCTGAGCCACATATCATTTTGAGATTATAGTAAATTGTTTTTTCATTGTTCAATTGATAACCATCAAAGTTTTCAGTCCATTCAAGGATATTCATTTTTTTCTTTACATCCTCTAACTTACTAGTTTTTAAATTAATTCGCTTATTTGTTTTATTTACCTTTGTTTTAGTTATTTTTTCAATAAGACTTATTTGATATTTTTCACATTCATTATGTTTTCCATTTATATACCAAGACTGAGATTTTCTCCACTCTTTAGTTTGATTAATACTTGGTTTAACCATTTATATATTGTGAAAAAACGCGGCGGTAGCCCTTAAAAACCCTAACCCATCTTCCCATCGTTAAAACATAATCTATTTTATACACTCTATCATACAATATCCATATGGAACACAATCTATTCCATTATCTAAAATAAATCTCTTATCATCAAAGGCTCCTAATGCCTTTTTATTTACTTCTTCACTATATATGTTATGTTTATAACTTCTTATTGTATTTATTTTCCTATATTCTTCTTTCTTATTCATCAAACAATTATAATAATTTCTAAAAGTTATTGATTTCTTTATTACATATTTCTTTATTCCCTTTAACCTCTTATCAATCTGTTCACCATACTTATAAGCATATGCCTTTGCTCTCAATCCAATAAACTCACTCATTACTTTTCCACCCAACTCATCCTTAAACTTACCAATAACCTTTTCATTCTTTTTGGAAAATAACTCACTCTTCTTGCTGAAATTACTTGTATCATATACTCCAATATTTTTCTTCATATCTTCATAAACATCATCAGTTTTTATATCTAGGATAAAACTATCAGTGTCCATATACAACAATGAAACATTTTCACCATACTCTTTCTTTAAGTCATTATACAAATAATCATACATCAATATCTTTGATAAATCAAGAACTGCTGTTCCAATATAAATTGGTTTATCCATTACAATACTTTCCTTTTTCATATGAATTGCAGAAAAGTTCTCTGAAAAAACCTCTTCTCTCTCAAAACTTGGTTTATTTATCAATCTCGAAGCTTCTTTCCAAGATGTTGCGAATCTAATGTTTTGCCTGTTTCTAACATTTTCCATAGTCTTTCCAAATACAGCATTATTCATTAATTTATAAAAGTCCCCTTCAAATTTTACTTTTGTATTTGCTCTCATATCTGTATTGAATTGAATATACTTTTTCACCCAAGGACTTTGTTTAAATTTTAAAACTCTATGAATTTTAGCTACTCTCAATCCTTCTCTCAAAAACTGTTTTAAGCTTCTCTGATGTAAAACATATCCCTCTTTATCATAGAATGTTGTTAATAACTTTTCTGTTGATTTGCCTTTAATATTAAAACTTTTATGATAATCACTGAACCATTCTTTCTTTGGGGTTTCTTTCTCACATGCAGAAGGAAGGTCTTTATGCTTATTATGAAGAACACTCGGGTACCTCAAATCAACTTCAAAATAATAACCTTCTTCTTCGTCATTCAATTCCTCTTGAGAAGAAATAACAATATTCATCAAAGCCTTTTCATAATCCTTTTCTTCCACCCACTCTAATTTACCATAAGGTAGAGATTGAGACATTGCCCATCCATACAAATTATTAGCATCAAAATACATCAAATAATTACTATCTTTTTCACTATCATAATTTGGGAGATATTTATTATTTGCTTTCGCATATCTTTTTGAACATACTTGTGATATTCCACCTCTCTTGGACTTCTCAATCATCAAAAGCATATCAACATCACTGATTAAATCTATATCTTGTTTTGTCATTTTCAACATTGCACTCCAAGCTAAACCAGGAGCTGTGAAATAGTGGGCAGGGTCTAATCCATAACAATTTTTATTATGACAGAGTGTTCTAAAAGCCTCAAACACATCAGCTAACAATAAAACATCTGTTTTTAGATATAAATCATGATATTCTCCAAGGTTCTTTATCTTAAATATTTTCCATATTTCTTGTGCGTGTTTATATTCCTTATCACTTATCTCTTCTTCATAAAGGTTATTATAGAAACTTTCTTTTGAAGGAAGTTGTGTTTCTTTAAATCTCATAAATGAATCCATATAATCATAAGGATAAATTCCCTTACTTGTAAGAATTTTCTCTTTACTTTGAATTTCATTCCTTGTTTGAATTTCCTCTCTCGTAAGAATTCCTTCTTTAATCAGAATTTCATCTTTAATCTGAATTTCCTCTTTAGTTCGAATTTTCTTTATAATTAGAATTTCATCTTCAGTTAGAATTTCTTCATTAATTAGAGTTTCCTCTTTACTTTGAATTCTCTCTTTAATCTGAATTCCCTCTTTAGTGAGAATTTCCTCTTTTGGAAAGAATGAATTAAGATTTGGAAAAGAGTCCGTGGAGCTTAGATTTGATGCGAGGTAGGCTAGTGGTGTTCCCATAAACTTGTAAGAATCTAGAAACCTAATACGAGTTAAAGGTTTTGTGAATATCATTTTTGAAAATGAAATATACTTTTGACTTGTGTTTGTTATGGCAGAAATATTCCCTGGTGTTTTTGAAAGTTCATTTATAAATAGATGTGTATCATAGTTGGCGCTGTTGTGAAGAAAGACTGGAATAAAAGAAGGTAATTTATAATTAAGATTACAACAGGAATGAGCGGGACCTCTATATTTACCAGTAAGATGACAATGGTCTCTAACTTTAGACTCCTTAATTTCTCCCTCACAAATATGACAGATATTGTTCATTCTAAATTCTAATTTTTCTTCTTTGGTTAATTTCATCGGTTCATTTGTTTCTTTCATTAATTTCGTGAGTCTTATACAATCCTTTTCTAATCGTTTTACAAACTCTTGTGAAGCATTTTTTCCACGATAATGTTCAAGTTTGTTATACTTTTCTCCAACAGATGATTTGATATAATAACAGAAACCACAAGGAATATGTTTTTGATATTTATTTGTATATGGTTCTTTTGGATTAGGAGAAGCAGTATTTATCTTTTTAAGGATACATTCAAAATCAGCGTATATCACAAATGGGTGCATGATAGATTTATTATAATCTTCAAAAGAAATCTTTTCACCAGGTTTAGGCATTGTAATTACAGCTGATTTATGATTACTACAATATTTTGAATGTTGTTCTAATCGTTCTTTTGTATGAAATGAATTAAGACATCGCTTACAAGGATATATTTTGTTTGCTGTTCTGAATACCTGAGAAGAGATTAATCTTGATAAATTATTGATGTATGTGTAATGTGAATTCTTTCCAACACTAAAATATAAAAGGTCAATGTGTGTTTCTTCATTTTTATAGTTGTTTGAAATTTTTAATATTTGAACTTTGTTTGTATCCGTTAATCCATATACATTAATAGAAAGATTATTCTTTTTCTCAAATTTAGGAATATCTGTTAGTGGCATTTGGAATTTAAAATCTTTAATATCTAAGGTATTCTCATATTTCATATATTGTTTTACTCTTTCTGAATTACATTTTGGTGGATGAAAGTGAGCAAGAACAGACCAGAGAAAACATTTATTATCATTGTTCTTAATATTAACAACTGCCTTCTTTAGTTTTATTTCTTTTGGTAATTCAATATAAGAAGAAGCTTTAAGAGGGTTTGATTTTAGAATGTGTATATCTAAAAAGATGATTTTTTTAATATTGAATCCACTTCCTACCACTGTATTATCAACATCCTCCTCTTGTCTTGATAGTTCTTCATAAACCCCACTATTCAAAAAATCTTGAAATGATGTTATAAAATGAAGACCTGTTCTCATATAAGGAGTATGTTCTTCATCTTGTCTTTTCATATTCATTTTCACTCCCATATAAAACTTTAAAGTTTTCATTTCTTTTAATGTCTTTTTTATAAATTTTTCAACATCGGGTTTCACTATTTCAATTGATTCAGCTATTGATGATGGACCGGGTTCTCCAAATTGAAAAATCCTTATTTTTATATGCCCTTTAAATGCCCCATCAGTGTTTTTAATATAATAGTCTCCCTTTACTTTAAACTCATTTTTCTTGTGTTTTTGTGATTGAAGATGTTTATTATAACTACTCTTCAAAACATCCTTTGAACAGATATCACAATGTTTTCTTTCCAACTCAAGAGGAGATATTTGATGAAATAGATTAAATGTGTGTTTGTTGGTTCGGAGGTGTTTTCTATAATGTTTATATTCGTGATTACAAACATCGCAGTACGTTGTATTCACCATATTTATAGAATAAAACTTTGCTTCAACTAAAATTTTCTTGATGAAAATTTCGTTTAATTTATAGGTGAATCTGTGCTTAAAAACATTTTATCCTCCAACTTTTTCACTTAATAAATACAATGTTTCAAGACACAAAAGACAAGTTTCAATCAATCTCTTCATCTGTTAAAGATACTGAGAAATATGTCAAGGATGTGAAATTGAACAAAGATAAATATAACAACTATTGGATAAAAACTATTATGGTAAATAATATGAGTTCTTCAATTTCCTTCAGTGGAAGGGCTTTTAGTGTACCTGGTAGAACATCAATTAAAGTATCTCTAACAAAAGTTTCTCCTCTTCTTCTAGTAATATATTCAAAACTAGAAAAAGCAATGAAACAAGAAAAAGTATCAAAGAACAAAAACCTTATGGATGAAGCTTTAGAAAGAAAAGATAAGACCATCTGTAATATGCAAGGAGAAATTTGTATTTTTTTCAACAACCCTAAAGATGTAAATCCTGATGAAATAAAGGATGTTAATATATCAGGTGAAATGACATTTCGTTCAATAGTAGTTAACGATAATTTTAAAATTACCTTTAATATAAAAAATGTTGTTGTTGAATCTGATAATGAAAAAAAGTATATCGATATCGATGGTAATATACAACTGAAAGTATAGATGAATTTCAGTTGAAGTAAAGTTTTACTTTATAAATATGCTAGACTTTCCTGATTCTCCATATGACAAATTTGAGAATTGTCCTGCGTGTGAAAGACGGGGATTAAACACAGAGTCAAAAGCCTATAAACTATGTATATTCTGTGATTATCTTCTAATTAATGATAATAAAAAATATAAAAAGGAAAATAATTCTTTTAGATTTACACCAAAAATGAATTACTTTACAAGATTGATTAGAGAAATGAATGTAAAGTATGAGGATGATAACACACCTTTCCTTACAAGGGAAGAAACTGAACGTATAAGAGAAATGTTCAAAGGATTGTTGTTGTATATTATTCATGGATGTAATTTTCAGGGAAATATCAACACAAGATATTGTATAAATAAAATAATGGATTATCTTGAAATTAAACCTGAACTTAGGATAAAATATAGAGTTTCTAAAAAAGCCAATAATAAATTAAATAACCTGTTTTTCAAATATATAAATGAATGATTTTTTACCTATTTGGGAAAATAAGATAAAATTTAACAACCATAAAAATCTCCCAAATTCATTAAGATGTCTCATAGTTGGTTCAAGTGGATGTGGAAAAACCTGCTTACTTTTAAAAATGCTCCTCACTCCCAACTTTTTAGATTATGACAATTTAATAATTTTCACAAAGTCGAGTTTTCAACCAGAGTATCAACTACTCTCACAAGGTTTTAATGCTAGTCTTCAAAAGAAGATATAATCGGTTTATTTAAACGTCAAAAAACCTAAATGATTATAACATTGAAGATATAATTCAACTATTTTGTGATACACAGAGATGTAAAAAGAAATCAAATCTTATAACTTGTATTCTTAGTGATAATACGGATGATATGCCGTCTCCCCAAGATTTGGATAAATCAAAAAGAACCTCGTTATCTTTGATGATTGTGTTAATGAGAGAAACCAAACGGTAATGGACAGCTACTACACAAGAGGGAGACATTCTTCTTGTAATTGTATTTATCTTAGTCAATCGTACTTTCAACTTCCTCGTCGTTCCATCAGAAACAATGCTAATACTTTTATTTTATTCAAGTTAAATTCAATAGATATCAATAATTTTTGGAGAGATAATTGTTCTACATTATGTAGTAAAAAGAAATTTGAGGATTACATGAAGCACACGACTGAAAAATATAAATATATTGTTGTGAAACAAGATGAGATATTAAGGGATATATTTTTTGTTTTATAAACAATTACATATATAAATGACAACTATTATTATAAATCTTGTGGGTAAATCTGCTTCTGGAAAAAACTTTCATAAATCAAGGTTCTTGTGTAGTACAAATGAGAATATTGTAAATTTACTTAAAAACACCCCGTGATACGCATTGTATCAACAACAACTAGAGCAATAAGACCTGGAGAAGTAAAAGGTGAAGATTATCACTATATTTCAGTGGAGGAACATATGCGATTGAGGAATGAAGGACAAATATTTGAGGAGGTTTCTCTTGGTACAACAAAATATTCACATTGTAAGAGTGAGTTAAGGAAACTAAAATCTGGTGGTGTTGGGATATTAGAAACTAATCCAGAAGGAACGAGACAAATTATTAAATATCTGAGTGGAGTGAAGATTTTATCATTCGGTTTTGATGTTGATGAAGAAACTCAACGCAAACGTATGAAAAGCAGAGATGCAAGTATTAGTGAAGAAGAAATTACAACTCGCATTAATGTTAATAAAGAATTTGATGAAATATTTAAAGAAAAGGATTTATTTGAACACATCTACTTGAATGATGAAGAAAAGGAAAATTTCCCTGTTAATCTTTACAATTCATTAAATGATATTTTACAATAAATAAATGGATACAAAAGAAAGAGCAAGAAGATTTAAGGAACATCAAGAGTTGGTTTCAAAAGTTGTAAAACAGCAGGAAGACATAAAGAAGAAACGCAGACAGAAACTAACGGGCGAAGAAGTATTTGAAAGAAAACAAGAGAAAATTTTTAAACCACTTTTAAAAACTTCCCAAGAAAAAATGAAAGATGTTTCCACAGTTCCCACAGTAGAATATACTCCCAGAAAGCTCCAAATGTTAAAAGATTTCAGTCAAATGACGGAGGAAGAATTAGAGCATATTGGAGAATTAGAATATGATGAAGGTTTATTTCAACAACTGGAAGAGATTAATCAACCTCCTGATTATATTGTGAATGCTGTTCAAAACAATGAATATTCAGCGGATTCAAAAACCAAAGCAGGACTCATTCCAACAGAACAACCAGCAATATTTCATCTTGTTCAAGAAAAGGTATTGATATTTAATGATGAATTAAGGTTCTTAAGTTCTGCTCAACCCCCTGTTAAACTAACTGCGAGATTAATGTTTCTTCTCACAAAAGATGGAAGACAAGGTTCAACTGTGAGGGATGAATCAAAGTATATTGATAAACCATTGGATATGGAAAATAATGATGATAGAGTATATATTGATTTGCTGAACACTCTAAATTATAAGGTTATTCTTTCTGGTAAAAGTAGGAAGAATGAGAAGGAGAAACACATTATTCAGGCTTTAAGTATCCTTGGTTCAGGTATTAGTTTTCTTCCAAATGACCCATCGCAATTAGTTAATAGACTGTTATTGTTGTTAGGCAGTAAGAAGGCTGGAAATAACAATTGTTTTAATGAAGCATCAGCCATTTTAGACCAGTTGATAAACATGAAAATAATTAATAAATCTCAATATAAAGACATTTTATCTCATATTAAATAAGATGAGAAGCACAATCCTGAGTTTTAATTTCACAACAAGCGACCACACATCTTCATTCCCATACCCACTACAACTTGACACAACAAAAGAATATGAGGCATCTTTATTGTCCATGGAAACTTATAATACCTTATTTAATATAACCGAGAAAAATGACAAGTTTAGTTATAATCCGGGAAGTGGATACAAAATGATAACAGTCTCACCCGGAGCATACGAGATTTCTCAAATATCTTCCGAAATTGCTCGTCTTATGAAAGAACAGGGTGATGAACCAAAAAATATCGTTATAAACATTCAAAAACATACTTCAAAATCAACGATTAAAGTTAAAAATAACTACAAGGTTGATTTCACAATTGATAATTCATTTAGAGAGTTATTGGGTTTCTCCTCAAAAAAGATTGAAACTAATGGGACGTTTTACAGTGATAATGTCATTCAAATATCCTCAGGAATAAATTCGGTGTTAATTCACTGTGATTTGATTGATGGTGCTTATAATGATGGAAAAAAACAAATACAATATTTTCATTCAGCGCATACTCAACCCCAATTGGTTATAAATTCAATATGGAACCTAAAAATTTGGTTTATCTACCTGTGTCAGGAAAAACCATACACAGAGTAAATTTTAGGATAACCGACCAAGATAATCGTGTGATTTCTTTTAATGGAGAAGTTATATCCATCAGAATTCACCTACGTGAAGTTTTTCAATAAATAAATACGATGGTTATTGTGAGGAAACACGAGTTGGGAAAATATAAAATAATTACAGGGGATGGGATGTTCCTTTCCCCGTACTACAAGGGTGAAGGTATGCATCTTGGTAGAGGATACTATAAACCTAAGAGACAAAGGGGTGTCGGACATCAATTTAGAGGAGATGGGATAATTGATACTCTCATGGGTATTGGTTCAACTATTCTTAAACATAAAGACCTAATTGGTTCAACTGCTTCTGCTGTGGGAAATGTAGCAGGTGCTGTAAAGAGTATAAAAGATGCTCAGAAGGAATCTCATAAATTACAAGCAATAAAAGAAATTAAGAAAGGTAAAACTCAGTTGTCCCCCCAAGAACGACAGAAAATAATTCAAATACTTGGATCAGGGTTTCAAAAGTTTTAACATCTTTTTTCCTAAATAAATACAAGTATGGAAGCAATTGATAGTATCTATGATTTGGATGATACTATTATTATCTCAAACTCCACTAAAAAAGAAGATTACTTCAAGGTAAATGCAATAACTGGAACAGACTGGAATACAAATGGTACAAAAAGTTTTGAAATAAATAATCAACAAACCTATTTGAATCTCTCCGAAAGTTTCTTGTTGTGTAAACTTAAATTCACTAAGGCTGGGAATAACACAAACGCTACACTTGTAAATGATTTCTTCTGGAAAACGTTTGATAGTGTGCGATTGTATATTGGAACACAAGAAGTTGAAGCGGTTGATTATGTCTCTGCTGTATCTGAAATGATGAAATTTACACTCTATACATTCAGTGATAGAATGGGAAAGGGGTCTGTCGAAGGTTTTATTCCTGATATGTCAACGGGAACAAACACAGACCCTGGATATATTCAAAGGAAAGGAATGTATAATGATGATACAAAAGCAGAAAATAGTTTTACTGTGGCAGTTCCTCTTAAAGGTATATTTGGATTTTGTGATTATGATAAAGTTCTGTATGGTCTTAAAATTAGATTTCAACTACAAAGGAATGATAATGAAAATAGATTGCTTTTTGGTGTTGGTAGTGCTTTTGGTGAACAGAATAAATTTGTAATTGAGGAGATGAGTTGGTATATCAGTGAATATACTCCTAATCTTAAAACAGAAGAGATGTTGAATCGAAGACTTAACTCAAAGAAACCACTCAGTGTATCATACCTCAAAAGAAGATGTCAACACGTTAAACTCAATCAAACTACTTACACGTGGAATTTGGGTGTTCTGGAAGGAAAGCCACGATATCTGTGGATGATTTTTAAAAAGCCAGATGGTGATACTGCGACTGATAAGAATAATGCATTGAGTGATAATGCTAAGGTGAAACAACTTAGCGTTTCTCTAGATGGAACATTTTATCCACGAGATAGATTGGAAATTAATTGGGAAAAAAATGATTTTGCTGAAGCATACAAGTCTTACCAAAAGGTGTGTGAAAGTAATGGAAATAAAGAACCTATTTTGGATATGACAGCATTTAAAAGTTTGTATACAATCTATGCGTTTGACCTGAGCGCTCAAAAGGAAACTATAAAGTCTAATCGAGTGGATACTTCCCTATACATTGAAAGAGGAGAGAGTGAAGAAGTTGATACATATTGTTTGCTTTTGGAAGAAACAGAATTGCAGATTAATACAGATAATGGTGTGATGATTAGTCTCACATAATTTTTTGTTAAATAAATGAGTGGCAAAGTACCAACTGGGGTATATGTTAATCAAATCAATCTTCATAAACTATCATCTTGTGTTCAAAATCAAAAGCCTTGTACGATTAACGTTAATACAATTCAGAGAAAAGGAGCAGTAAGAATTGATGTTTTGCTCACAAGAGAACAGGTTAAAATCTTGAATGACACTGGCTCACTTAAAATTAAAATGACAAAACCAATGTTGAAAAAATATTCAATAAGAGAGACGAGTGGAGGATTTCTCCCATTTCTAATTCCTTTATTTGCTGGTTTAAGTGCGGTTGGAGCATTGACGGGTGGTATTTCAACAGCGGTCAAAACTGCCAACGAAAGGAAGGCTCAACTCCAGGCTCAAAAAGAATTGGAAAGACATAACAAAGAGTTGGAGAAACAAATTAGTGGAAGTGGTGTAATTGTAGCTTTTGCTGAAAAACTTGAAGGTCTGCCTGATAAAGCGAGATTGTTAGTTGGAGATATGCTTTCTTCTATAGCACAAGCAGGTGTAAAATTAACGAAAAGAGGTAATGGATTATATCTTTCTAATAAATAAATGAGCATTGATGAGTGGTTGAAAGAATTTGGAAAGAATACAACATCAAATTTACAACTTGCCAAATATTGTAAGAAATTAAAAATTCATAATGTGGTTATTTGTATGAGAGATGAATTAACAAATGTGCCGAAACATACAAAGAATATTATTATGAACTTAGAAGATAATAATGGGAACGGTTCTCATTGGGTTTGTATTTTTAATAGTCAAGACAAATATTATTTTGATAGTTTTGATCTTCCACCACCTGTTGAAGTCATAAAATTCTTACAGAATGGTGTTTATCAAACATTTCAAGTCCAAGAATTAAATTCCAAGTGTTGTGGTCAATTATGTCTATATGTGTTATTTCAACTCAACAAAAATAAAAAATTTTATGATATTATTTTTAATCTAATATAAATGACTTATGTTGGTAAAGATGGTTCTATCTTTGGTGTATCTCAAGAACTGGATATTGATTTATCAAATTATTATACAAAGGCACAGGCTGAACGACATAAATATAATATAAACAAAAATATTAACATGAAAAATGCTTATAAATTAAAAAATTATCCAAGCCCGACTGACGCGAATGACTTGGTGAGATTAAGCGATTTATCACAATATATATATACTTAAATAAAACGGCTGTGTATTCCAAAGATACAGAAGTGTTGATATTATCTCCAGGTCATACAGAATTCACAGTTCGAATTAAAATAAATTTTTATAAAGAAGGGCGTATCGTTTGTATGAGAATAGAACAATGGGGGTATGATATGAATGATTTAGGGTATAATTGGTCATTTAAAATTAACCTCGAAGACCTGGAACAATTAAATCAGTCTCGTAAGGAAGAATATTATCCACTTGGTATCGAGAATGAGTTTTGTGGAGCCACGATTAGTAAACAACAAATAAAAGAATTTAATAAGGGTAAATATAATAATGGTTTTGCCCTTGTTTATCTCATGAAAACAGAAAAAACAGGATTATATATAATAAGTAAGGAAATACAAAATGATTTAACTATGGGAAGATGGGGAGGTGTTTCGTGCCATAATATTATTCTAACATATATTTCTAATACATAAATGACAGCAAGAAGGCTTCAAGAAAATTATCATTTCTGTGTCCAAGCATACCTTCAAGAAAAGGGTATTCGGTATTTTAATAAATATGTTCTACAACATAAGAATGAGGTATTTTCAATAAAAGATTGGCATTATGCTGATGTTGATAAACCGACAACTTTAGATTTAATTAGAATGTTAAATAATGAAAAAATTATAAGGTTAAGAAAAGGTAAGGCTCTTTTAGAAATTCAAAAGAAATTTTATTGGTTTCCTGTTTAAAAAAAATTATTTTGGATACAGGAATAACAAGAAATCCTGATGAATATATGTATAATATTCTATGGGGTGTGAACGATTCAAGGATAGTAAGGGATGAGGAAGGAGTTGAAGAAGAGAGGGAAGAGGAGGAAAATGAGAAGGAGGAAAAGGAGAAGAGAGAGAGGGAGGAAAGAGAGAGAATAAATAAATATTATAGTATGGAAACCAGTGAGATTCAAAAAAGAATAGAGGTATTACAGAAAATAACTCAACCCACCGAGGAGGAATACAAAGAATTAACAAGTCTATTTGCAATACTTTCGACAAAACTATTGGCATCGTCAAGCTATTCATTTTAATTCAAGTTTTTCATTTTTTTTTTCTTAAATAAATGGAGGAGAGAGTGAAGGCATTTCTAAGGATTCTTTATGTTTTAAAAATTAAGATTCAAATGTGCATGTTGGAAACTAAAAAGGTTTTTGCACTCTGCAGGAATTTTTCTCATAAATAAATGAGTTATTGTCTCAAATGTAAAAAGAAAACTAATACTAAAAATATTTCATATATTAAAAGTAAAAATAACAGGGTTATACAAAAAGGTATATGTTTGGTGTGTGGTTCAAAAAAATCAATTTATCTCCAAACACAAACTCGGAGGAGATATACAAAAGTTTTTATCAGGAAGTAAATTTACAACTACTGGAATGCCAGGGAATTACATCTTCCAGGGTATTCTTTCTGTGGTCCAGGCACAAACTTGGATAAAAGATTAGATGAGGCAGACAATCCTAAATCCTGGAGTAAACCAATCAATAGAGTTGATGAAGTGTGCATGAGACACGATATTGATTATGGGAATACCACAACGTTGGAAGAAAAGCATGAAGCCGATAGAGAAATGTTGTATAATTTGTCTCTGATACAAAATCCAACCTTGAGAGAAAAAGTTGATAGGTTCATCGTGAAGAAGATGATTAGTGCTAAATTGAAACTTGGACTTGGAAATTCAAAAAACTTATAGGCTCTAATGATGCCATTAAGACTGAAGAGCAATTAGCTGATGAATTACATAAACCAATATTCACAAAGTTTCAGAGAAGGAAAGTTTATTCCAAGGAAGTTGATTATATCTGGTCTGCTGATTTGATTGAACTCAATAATGATAAGGGGTACAAGTATGCTTTAACCGTTATTGATTTGAGGAGTAGATATGCGTGGGTTGTCCCTTTAAAAAACAAAACAGGTAATACTCTTATGTTAGCTTTTCAACAGATATTTAATAAAAGTAAGAGAAAACCTAAAAAATTGTGGACTGATGAGGGTAGAGAGTTTTATAACAAGACATTTATGAATTTTCTAAAAAATAACAGTATTACATTATACAGTACCTTTAATGAAGGGAAGGCAGTTGTTGTTGAACGTTTTAATCGTACCTTAAAAGAGAGACTATATAAAAAATTCACACAACTCGGTTCACAACAATGGTCATCTTTTATTCAGGATATTGTGGATAAGTATAATGACACGATTCACACGTCAACAAATATGAAACCATCAGAAACATTTACAAAATTAAAATATGAAAAAGAGATTAATGTCAGAAAACCTAAGTTCAAAGTTGGTGATATCGTAAGAATATATAGGTGGAAATCTCATTTTGAAAAGGGTTTTACTGAACGATGGACGAAAGAACTTTTTAAAATTGTTGATGTAATAGATACAGTTCCTTGGACTTATAAAATATATGATTTGGAAGGGAAGAGATTTTAGGTTCATTTTATTCACAGGAATTACAAAAGACAAAACTAAGCAGATAATACACCTTTGTGGACACTCGAGGGCCAAGTCCGAGGTGTATAACAGTATATAATGTGTGTCAAGGGGTGGACGTTCTTACATCTGTGAACCCCAAACACAGAATCCTCAACTGAATAGTCAAGGCTTAACTTTTGTTTGTGTGTGTGTGTGTGCAATGGGAGCAATAGGTTGGCGCTTCACTCCCTCCTACTATACACCGTTGTGGACACTCGAGGGCCAAGTCCGAGGTGTATAACAGTGTATAATGTGTGTCAAGGGGTGGACGTTCTTACATCTGTGAACCCCAAACACAGAATCCTCAACTGAATAGTCAAGGCTTAACTTTTGTTTGTTGATGTGTATGTGTGTGTGTGTGTGTGTCCCAACCCTCACATTCAAAATCTCAACCCCAACCCTCACATTCAAAATCTCAACCCCAACTCAATCCTCACCCAACACAATGTCTTTTTCAAAATGAGATTTCCACCTATACATATATATATATATATTTTACGTTTTTTTTTTTTCTCTTCTTCCAATTCTGTCTTTTAAGGCTTTCAGGTTTGATGACATAGAAAGAGGGAGTAAGAACTTTCTTGATAGGTTTAAATCCCAAAGAGTGGTAGCATTTCAAGTCTTCAAAATAAACCCAACTTTCCAAGTCTCCAAGGTAGTTATTTAAACCATCAAGGCAGAACTCATTTACTGATTTTTTCAAAATTTGTGAGTCTCCAAGGTAAAACTTGTATTCTGGCTCATCAACGTATAACTTGTTCAGTGGGTATTGTCTTGATAACTCACAATGAGTACTATTGCTGTAAAACTCTTTTTCAGGATTTTGCTGGTCTCCAAGGTATAACTCTTTGGTTGGGTCATCAAGGACGAACTCGTTCTGTGGGTCTTGGTCGCTCATAAGGTCTTCAACCAAGCCAACAATTTCGCCCCAAGTTGTAGCAAAAGCAGTATTTTCATTTTGTATTTCAGACACAATTTCCTGTGAGAGAAAATAATAATGTATTAATTAAGTTATTTAATTATTAAATGAGTATGCTTCAATCAAAGTTTGAAAATAGGAAAATAAAAATCTTACCTCAACAGATAAGAGGTTTGAATCCAGTTCATCAACTTGAAGGTTTAGTTCCATACAAGACAGAGAGTTCCAGACAAGCACACAGCACACCATTGACAGCAAAAACAAATGTTTAAAATGGAGCCTGGGTTTGAAGCTTTTATAGAGAAAGACTGGTGGGTGTGGTTTCCGTTGGAAATTCCCTGGGCAAGCCTAGGCAAGCCTTCATTGGGAAATTTTTCAAAACCATAACATCCTGTAATTTTCTAGTGATTTCTTTGTGAGTCAGAGATGAACTGGAAATGATGTAAGAGTGGGCGGGGCTTAGCAAAAGTAGGCGGGGCTTAGGAAAAGTGGGCGTGGCTTAGAAAAAATACCTTATGAAAAGTGGGCGGAGCTTAGCAAAAGTGGGCGGGGCTTAGGAAAAGTGGGCGTGGCTTAGAAAAAATACCTTACGAAAAGTGGGCGGAGCTTAACAAAAGTGGGCGGGGCTTAGAAAAGTGGGCGTGGCTTAGAAAAAATACCTTATGAAAAGTGGGCGGAGCTTAGCAAAAGTGGGCGGGGCTTAAAGAAAAGTGGGCGGGGCTTAACAAAAAATAACCTGTGGCTCAGGAGGTGGTCAAACAAGAGCATTAAGAGAAGTTTATCATTTCGTAATGGCACAAAAGGGGTATCTTCAAAAATATAAAGATTCAAATGTTTTGTTTGTCAATATTTTAGATGGGGATTATTGTGCAAAGAAAATTAAACTATTGAAGGAATTTGAGAATGAACAAATCTTTATAGGTTCAATGAGTGAGCTGTTCAACCCCCAGGTGTTCAATTCAATGAGGTTCAACCTCCAAGTTAAAAGGGGAGACAAATAAATATACCTTGGGATAAAAAGGGGGTTTATTTTTAAGGAAAAAAAAAGGGAATCGCTGAAAATCCCCCATTCATTTACATGGGGAAAAGTGAGCCAGAATCAGTATTCTTACCCTACTCACCTCACTGCCACATTATTAAAAACACCTCACTGCCACATTATTAAAAACACCTCACTGCCACATTATTAAAAACACCTCACTTCCACATTATTAAAAACACCTCACTGCCACATTATTAAAAAAAACACCTCACCACCATGGTGTTAAAAACACCTCACTGCCACATTATTAAAAACATCTCACTGATACATGTTTAAAAACACATCAATGCCATGGTATTAAAAACACCTCACTGCAACATCATTAAGAAAAACACCTCACTGCCATGGTATTAAAAACACCTCACTGCCACATTATTAAAAACATCTCACTGATACATGTTTAAAAACACATCAATGCCATGGTATTAAAAACACCTCACTGCCACATCATTAAGAAAAACACCTCACTGCCATGGTATTAAAAACACCTCACTGCCACATCATTAAGAAAAACACCTCAATGCCATGATATTAAAAACATCTCACTGCCGCATTATAAAAAAAACACCTGCCACATTATTAAAAACACCTCACTGCCACATTATTAAAAAAACACGTCACCGCCAAATGATTAAAAACACCTCACTGCCACATGATTAACAAGAAGGTATATACAGAATTGTGCTACTACATGGAAAACAGCATCCTCGCTGCCATGGCAACCACTTTAGATGAACGTTTGTCACGACACACCGTCTCCACAGTCTGTACCTTTGTACCAAATATGAAACGTGAAAGTTGAAAACTTTGGGAGTTGGAGTGCGGACAGGAATGGACGGATGCATGGACGGACAGAGACAGACAGATAGACGACCGGTATCACATAATATGCCCCGATATACATATATATATATATATATATATATATATATATATATATATATATATATATATATATATATATATATATATATATATACATACATATATATATATACATATACATACATACATATACATACACATATACATACATATATATATATATATATATATATATATATATATATATATATATATATATATATATATATATATATATATATATATATATATATATATATATACCACAAAAACATTGCTCTGTGAGTTATTGCAAGTATCGTCTCAATTTTTTTTTTTATGTTGTCTGTGATTCTGGACTTTTGAAACACCCTGCACAATATTAAATGTGTTATCTGTTCATCGTGTGATGTTTTTTTTTTGACACATGGGAATTTGATTTTTATTTTGACAGGCAAGTTGCCCATACCTGCACGGGATTCCAAACGGGGTAGGAGGGAGATGGCAAAAATACAAATGGCCTGTTCTGTCATTGAGCTGGCAAGCTGGGAGCAATAATTCATATTTATTGCCACATCTGATGCAATTTAAATGCTCTAATGGTGGCGAGGTGCTCCACTTGAAACTGTTTATTCAATATATGTAGCTTTTTGATGTCTTGGGTCCATAATAAAACTTTGTATTGGTGTCAAAGCCAGTGATCAATTGCAAATTAATAGTACGATTAACATCTCTAACATGTTCCCCAAATCCTCTCTTAAACTAGAAAGTTTATAGAACACCTTGCCCTGCGCTTTAGAAACAAGGACATGGGTTGAGTCTACGAACGGCAAATTTGATTGGTCGTGATTATGTAAAATGCTGTAACATTTTGCCCAAGTATTGCTCAATGGAAGGGTTTTGAAAGTGCCAAGAAGGCAATTTGTGTTCTCCAGTGTTCAAGTATATAATTCAATTCAAATGACATGAAGATTTTAAAGATCGAAGAAAGTTTTTTTTTTTTCGTAAGTTTCCAGCAGTTGACGCAGCTTCTTTTACACCACCTTATTTAGCACATTACCTTAGTTCTTTGTGCCTGTGTGCAATTCATGACATCTTTAAAAACAGTAAGTTTTCTACTTGGAATGATTTTCAATTTTGTTTGACCGCCAGACAGAGAGTAAACTAGAAGGGCATTCTTCAAAATGAAGTCACCAGATATGCCCCTGCCAACATCATTACATTATTATACATACTTGTACCAAGCTTGATTTAAATCCCTGAACTCAAATTCAAAATATTAAACAATTCTAGCTGCCAGACCATGCATCCAATGAGGTTGAAATTCAAAACATGTATTCCCTATGACTCTTCTTCTTCTTCTTCTTCTTCTTCTTCTTCTTCTTCTTCTTCTTCTTCTTCTTTCGGCTACTCCCGTTAGGGGTCGCCACAGCGGATCATCCGTATGATCCGCATAGTGATTTGGCACATGTTTTACGCTGGATGCCCTTTCTGACGCAACCCTGGTCGCCTTGTATTCCCTATGACTGCGAGATCATAATTGTGATGTTTCACATCAATTGATGAAGTGGTTCAAGAGAACTAATTTTTTTAAGATCCTCTTTCAATCCAATATGGATGCTCGACTATGTGATCTATTAATTATTCGTGAACACCCTGGTATCCCCAAAGTTTGGGGAACATGTGGGTGAAGTTCACCCTCGATCTGTCAAGCCATTCTGAAGAAGAACATTTGTAAAGGTTTATTCCTTAAAAAAAATATCATAGCTGCCAAACCATGTAATCTATGACATCATAGGTGGACAACTTTTTGTTCCTCTTGGATAGGTGATCATACCTGTAAAGTTTTGCCTCAATCTGTTCAGCCGTTTCGGAGAAGAAGAACTTTGAAGGTTTTTTTTTTAAGTTAAAAACAAATTGGCTGCCGGACCACGTGACCAATGACGTCATCAATCCCCCCCCCCCCATACAATTTAGCCTGACATGATCCTCAACAATTTTCATACTGATCGGATAAAGCGTTCGACATATGCAATTATGATGTCATAACGAAGCCACCAATGACATTTTCAATAAAAATCACCCTTGTTTCCCATGGAGAATATTTGACATGTGCCAAGTTTCAATTTTTTCCAAGGAGCTGTTTTGGAGATGCAGTGGTCCAAAGTTTTCCTTTTTTCTAACATGGCTGCCACACCACATGACCTATGATGTCATAATTATTATCATTAAAACATTTTTTTGATGTACCTGCTTGATGTATTCATTCAAATTATTAAATTCTCCACACTCGGAATTCTCCAACAAGGAAGTGTCAGATTGACAAACATGGATACAAAAAGGATCCAGGTGATGAAATAAGTCCATCGAGTGTTTATCGTACCTTAGTTCTGGAGACTGTTCATTTGAAAAATCTTGAATCAGCCAACTGTAAGAGCCTGGTGTTTCTTTTTGCATTTCTGGAGTGCTTATATGGCAGTGACGAGAGGGTGACTCCCACCAACCAGTGCATCTTCCTCTCCAGCAGCCATCACTATGACGTCTTCCTCTGCACACACATCAACAAAAGGAAGTCAAAACCACTCAAGAGCATTGTCATCATAATCTTCATCATTATCCTGTCTTCCAACACAATGCTGGAATGAATGAATCTCTGAATATATGTCTCTATCTCTCTATCCCTCTCTCTCTCTGTCTCTACATTTCAGTTTTCCCTGCACTTTCACATCTTGATTTTCTTCATCACCAACTCCCACTGTGTCACCTTACAAGGGAATTTAGGCAATTTGTTCCATCATTCCTGTGCTTCATACAGAGCCCACAAATCCCCACTTACTGTACAAATTAAAATAACAAAACCTCATCTGATGACGGAGAAGCGAACCAAGATGGACTGCTTTGTGGAAGTCAGCTCGAGTCACCCGTCACTGATTGAAAGTGGGACGGCAAAAATTTAATTTTTCAAACAATTAATTTTATTGAACATCCAGGTGTTCACAATGACTTATTTTTGGATACATTAACATTCATGCCAGACTTCCACCATTTGGAAGATTTGTTTGGTACTTGTCTGGCTTCGATTGCAGCAAAATAATAATTTGTTCTCAACACTTCTGAAGCAGAGACAAAATGGGACACGATGGAGGTGAAGCACATGCAATTTACATAAAGTTTGGAATAATTTGTAATGTAAGGTAAGATTCTTAGTAACTTATGTTCCAACCGGTAAGATGGTTTCATGTACAAGGGTGGTGGAGGAGTGAGCAAACGCGTCTTCTGAGGGGTCTTTGTAAAAACAATAAAAATATGAAAGATTGATACGTTTATCAGTTTGATAACTTGTTCAGGATGTGGCACAGAAGGAAATGCACTGATAGAACAGGTAACCAGTGAAAAGGTGAATTTGTTGATCTAATCCAATCAAGGGAGTTAAAATTCTTGTGATTTATCCTACGTGACCATTGGAATTTATCCTACGTGACCATTGGGTGACCATTGGAATAAGTTACCTTTCCCACAAACATTATAATTACAATAATCTTCACAATTACGGATATTCTTCTTCATCATAGAAAGTATTTACATCTATATTAAAGATGAAATGCCAAAATTTATTTCAACTTAAGGTCTTCATCTTGGGGTTAGCTGTATTTGTACTCGGTATGTTCACCCCCAAGATCTCCAAAGTACTGAAGGACGCTTCCCTGTAGAAGGTCCTGAATGTGGTGTGGCCCCTCAACACCATGCTACTTCTGCTGTTGTTTCAGCCCTTGATCAGAGTGAGGCCTTTGTTCCAGCTGGAACCCTTGAACAACATGCGGTGTCTGTTGTTGCTGCTGTTTTGTTTCGTTATCGTGGGGAGGCTTCTGTTGTTGCTGCAGTTCTTCAACAATGTGCTGTGTACGTTGTTGCTGCTGTTACAGCCAGTCATCACAGCGAGGATTCTGTTGTTGCTGTGTCCCGCCAACACCATAGGTTTTCTATTCAACTCGCACAATTTCTTTGCTGCCCGTCTTGTCCTTACTTCTTCATTTGCTTTTTGAAGATTTTTCCCCTTTTTTTTTGAGCAGTTGTTCCTCTTGCTGTTTCCGCCATTGCTTGTCATTCCAATTATGAGACCACTCATTCTGTTTTTGCTGTTGACGTAATTTCCAATCAGCAATTTTTTGCACATGTTCTGCCTCTTCGACATCAAGACTTGCTTCTGCCTCCTCTTTGGTCTCAGATTTCTGAAAGGGTTTCTTGAGTTCTTGATCCGTTGCCATCTCTTTTCCTGTTCGACTCGTCTCTTCTTTTCTTTATCTCGTAGTTGTCTTTTCCTGTTCTTCTTCTCTTAGTCTCTTCTTTTCTTGTTCTACTTTTCACTGTTCTTCCTTTTAGTCTCTGCTTTTTCTGTTCTACTCTTTGCTGTACTTCCTCTCTTCGTCTCTGCTTTTCCTGTTCTACTCATCTCTGTTCTTCCTGCTCTCGTCGTATATTTCTCCCTGACCTCACTTTTCCAAACCACATGTTCACATGTGTGCACATCGTTTTCCCTCTTATAAATCCCCTGCTCCAGCTGATGTACCTCTTTTTCTCTACGGAACAAGTCTTCCTCAATTATTGTTTTTTGTCTCTAAAATCGCTCTTGTCGTCCACGCTCCTCCTCTTCTCATTGGTACACCACTCTCTCCATTTTTCTCAAAATCCTTTTCTCGTTCTCTAATCTCTTCCTCTCGTCGGCATGTCTCAAGCTCTCTATTTTATTTCCTGCTCTCTTCCTTTTTTTGAACTGTGCCCGTTTTTCCTACTCCATTCCCTCATTCATTGACCACATGCTGACTCTTTATCACCCTTTTCTCTTTTTGTTCGATCTCAAGCCATCGACGTGTATGCTCCCGATACACCGATTCCCTCCGTTGTACAAATTCCACGAGTGCTCTCTGATCTTCCTCTTCTATTCACCTCCACTCTGAAGCGTTTTTTTATTTTGCGCTTCATCATTCTTTTTTAATTTGGCTCTTCATCATGCTTTTTTATTTGCTCCTCATCATTTTCCTCAATTCCTCTTCCTTGTTTTTCCTCTGCTGTTCTTCCACCATTTCCTTCTGCATTTCTTTCTCTTTTGTCCATTCCTTTTCCTCACATTTTTGTTGCACAACTTTTTCCTGAATCGCTTGCTCTCAGAGCCGAATAAACAGCTCTCTTTCTTTCAGTTCTTCCTCTTTTAGGTGCAATTTTTCACCTCTTCCCTGTAGTTTTTCATTCTCTCTCTGCCACAACTTCATTCTTTCATCCTCCTGTTCCTTTACATTCTGCATCTCCACTGCTTCGTTTTTTGGAACCTCCTCGATCAACAGCTGCTCTTTCTTTCCAATGTTCTTTAATTGTTTCCAGCCACATCGAAAACTGCAAGAAACAGACAATACTTGTCAGTTTGAGCTAAAAGGAAGGACAGCATCTCTCATATGATGTCAAGTGTGGTGTATGTCCGATCACATGTTCGGCTGTCTCCCGTATCCAGCGGCCGCTTTCCACGCTGCGTTTTAAAAGCACCACATGCAGGCAAAGCTCAGCATTTAAACCAGAAGAAATGCATGATACCAAACGAGATACCTTTTAAACGTATAAAGACAACATGGAATCACAGTTTGTTTTACAGTGGATGAAGATACGACCTGGGCTGACAGCATGGCTTTGAGGTATGCACATTCGCCTCGAAGCTTCCTGGCCTGGGTTAAAATCCTGGCCCTGCTATAAACTGTCGTCCTGGTGTTTCAAAGACTGGATGAATCAACAATGTATGTGCCGTTCTTCCAATGGATGTTAAAACTAGGTGTCTCGGCGACCGCCATTAAATATCCTGAAGGTATTCTTCACGAAGGAAGTTTGGGTGAGCAACGTGTGGCTAAATTACAAATTCCTGCCCAAACGACTGCTGGGTAGGCAATGGCAAACCACCCAGTATAACCCTTACTCAGGAATCTGCTTTGGTGGCAGCACCGATGCTCTAGATGACAGAGTAGGAGGTTTATCACAAAACTGAATAAACCATGTCAGCATTGTTATTAACAGTAGCCCATACTGAAGGTCTTTGAACAAAGGCTGCAGTGTTAATCATTTAATTAAATATCTGGAACGCCACTTGGTAGAGCACATACCTCCACCAGGCTGAACAGTTTACGTTTTGTATCCCACCGATAGGACCTTTACCAAAATCTAATCAGCTTGTTCTTCTCACCTACGCCCAACGTGTGCACCAAGTTTCATCCAAATCCGTCCACAACTTTTTGAGATATCATGTGATGTATCATTTTTGCCCCATCACTCAATGGTGAAGAATCACTGAAAAAAATTCTCGGATCCAGATCTTCACTAAAATCTAATAATTTTGTCCTTGTCAGACACCCATCCCATCCACGAAATTTCGTCCAAATCCATCCATAACTTTTTGAGATATCCTGTTAACAGACAAACAGATAAACAAACAGACAGGGGTGAAAAAACCACTGCCCACCTTTCGTGGTGGAGGTAAAAACGTACATTTAGCATTGTGACCTAAAAATAGAGCTTAATAATAAACTTCAAAGAGGTCCATAATAAGCTTATGTATACAAATACTGACAGGTTGGCAACCGTTGTACAAGTTTGATTGGCTGAATGGTGTCTTTCTGTGTTGAAGTTCCTTGGAAGGGAAGTCATTTATTATATATGCGAACCATGGTGTCTCGACGTGCATTCGTCTGTCTCCCATTGAAGGCGGTCGTGTCCCAATCTGTTTTTGAAAAGCTCAACATTCACTTTTGAAATGATGGAAGAACAGGCATGAATAATATTGATGTCAAATTATATTTCGCAAGCAGGATATTTTGTCCCATTTTTAGACAAACTGAACCTCAATCGCCTGATGTTGCATCATCATTCTGCAGAGGGCGGTATAACTAGCTGAAAGTTTTGGCTCTGAGTGAAACCAAGAGTGCAACACAATTAAGCCTTTTAAAGTCCATAAAATAATTTAAATTTGTCAATTAACTTCAACTTTTCCTGTCATTAGGGGTGGATACTTTTCCCAGTAAGCTATAAAGCAAAAAATACATGATTTTGGAAAAGACAAAAAGCATGCCTGAGGAACAAAAACGGAGAAGACTTTGTGAATGATTAAGAAGCATGGAAGAAGAAGTAAACCAAATCTGATCTTCTTTGAAAGGCTCAAACTTATTGGTGAGATGTTCAATGTTTCACCAAAATAACAAAACGAAGACCATCTAAATATAATGGAGCAAGTATATGTCCAGCCACTAACCCACATGACTATCTACGATAAATGGTGGGCAAGAAACTGACACATTTTAAAACTTGTTAAAAATTCTAAAAAAAAATGTTCATGTTAATCTTGTTTTCATTTCCGATTATGAAGGACCCTGGAAAGATTTACTACGATGGTAGAATGGACAAATAAGGAGAGAATAAGAATCCTGGAGCTCTATTTTAAGTGTGGTTCAATCATTGAAGCTCAGAATTCAAAATAATTTACATACAATGTAAACAAATGTCCTTTCATGAATAGAATACTCTCATTTGCCAAAAACAACTGTGAAACCACCAGTGCACACGCCATGTCTCCTCCAGATCGACCCATAAGCGTTCGAACACCTGACAATATTACATTTGTATTTAAAGGTGGTTTTTTTTTCTTCTGATATATAGATATATATATATATATATATATATATATATATATATATATATATATATATATATATATATATATATATATATATATACATATACATATACACACTGTCAAGGCTCGAATAAGAGCTAACAGATAGAAGATACAATAAAGGGAGCAGGAGACAAGAGGGGCGGGAGAGGGAAGCATAAAACAGTGGGCAACAGAGACATGAGGAGATCTGTGCAAGGAAGAGGGATGGGGCGGAGTACATGGGGTAAACAAGATGGATACTACAGGGACTTTCAGGCAGGAAAGCAGGGAATTTGAAGGAGGTGGGATTGGGGTGGATTAACAGTGGTCGAAAAGATCATGGTTTTGGACGGCGGAAGATAACAGATGGTGGTGAACATCTGTTTTTGAAGACCTGACGGGAAGAGTGGGATTGAAGAGTGCATAGGAGTTTGTCCCAAAGGCGGGGGGAAAAGGAGGAATGAAAGAATGAAGGTGCGCAGTGATTCTTGATTTTGGTAGTTTTACCAGAAGGGGGTTGCTGGCAGACATTGAGCACTCTGTGGAAATATGAGTGGGACAGATAGCACAGAGAGCAGTGGGAGGGGGGGCAAGGCCAGAGAGGAGACGGTAGAAGACAGAAAGAACACTGACCTGCCTGTGGTGAGAGAGTGAGAGACCCAAAGACTCAGCCTCATCAGAGGAGATACCAATGATCCTAAATGCCTTGGTTTCCACAGCGTGAAGCCGAGAAAGGTGGGAGGCGACAGCACCAGCCCAGAGGGGAGAGCAGTATTCTATCAGGCTGTGGATGAAAGCTTTGTACATGGTCAGGCACTCAGGTGTGCCAGGGAAGGACTTTGCACAATGGAGGATGCCCAATTGTTGACTGGCTTTGGAGGCCAGTGGGGAGATATGTGCCTTTCCCATGAAAGATCATGGCAGATAGTGAGGCCCAAAACTTTGAATGAAAGGACTTCAAGATGATTGTTGAGAGAGTAGATTGGGGAAGGGGGAAGGGGGGTTCCTGCTGGTCCTTTCAGAGACACATAGTGAGAGTGTGAGATATGTCTGGATTGAAAGACATGTTCCACGTGTTCGACCAACTTGTGATTATATCCAAATCTGCAGAGTGAAGAGGCTTCTGCTTGCTGATCTGAGGGATGACAGATGGTACGGTAGAGGGTGGAGTCATCAGTAAAGAGATAAAGAGGATTTTCCAGAGAGTGAGAGAGATCATTGATGAAAACAAGAAAAAGCACTCAGCTCAGAACACTGCTTTGAGGATCTCCAGCCTGGACAGGAAGAGGGGATGAGAGAATTCCATTAAGGGCCACAGGTTGACTGCGACAGGAGAGGAAGTCTGCGAGTCATGAGTAGAGATTGCCCCGGATACCATAGGAAGTGAGTTTTGTGAGCAGGGCGGGGTGTCAGACCACATCGAAAGCACGCCATATGTCAAGGGAGATGGCTCTGAGGACCTCCATCCATTGTTGGGAAAGCAGGAGCAGCAAGTCCAGAGCAGTGTGACATGGTCTGAATCCAAATTGATGATTGGAAATCAGGCCATTGGAGATTAAGGATTTAATGTCAGAAGTAATGATGGATCCATATCCTTGCTGATGATTGGGAGAAGGCTGATTGGTCTGTAGTTGCAGGGATCTGTTTTGCACCTTTTTATGCAGGGCAGTAATGTTTGCTGATTTCCAAGCAGAGGGCAGATGACCTTGAGAAAATGAGAGGGTGAACATAACAGAGAGAGTGAGCAAGAGCAGCAGAGCAGGTTTTAGGACATGTGGGCTGATGCCGTCTGGACCGGTTGCAGAATCAGAGTCGAAGTTTGACAGCAAGCTCTCCACCTTGTCAGGAGAAAAGGACACAGAGTCCAGGAACAGCTGGGTGCGACTGGATAAGGTGGGTACAGAAAGTAATGGGTTTGGGACAGAAGATTTAGAAGCAAACAGAGTTTCGGCATTCAGCCTTTTCACATGCAGTATCAGCTGTGCAGCCATTTGAGATAAGGAAGGGGATGGAGGGGGAACAAAAAACAGAAAGAGACTTGACTAGGCATCACCAGGATTTGGAGGAGGGAGACAGGTTTGAGTGTTCAGACTTGAGATGAGAAAGATGTTGTTTCCTGGCTTTCCTCAGGGTAGACACATACTTGTTCCGAGCTTTGTGGACGGAATCGAGATTGCCTTCAGTTGGATTTGCCTTCCATGAGGCGAAGGCAAGTTGTTTCACGACAACTGCCTCACCACAAGCTTCAGTGTACCATGGGTGGGAGGAAGGGTAGGACAACTGAATACAAGATGGGATAAATCTTGCATGAGAGAGAGCAAATTTCTTTGAAAGAATTCCCAGGATGAGTTGATGTCAGAGTAAGTAGAGATGGGAGACCAGTCTCGAAGTTTGATGGCTGCTTGATGTCCTTACCAGTCGGCCTGAATGAAATGCCAGGCACGACGGTGCCGAGTTGGTTCTCCAATAACAGCGAGAGAGATGTTTACTTTGACAAGCATGTGGTCAAATGAAGCGATTGGAGAAGAGAAAGAACAGGTGATGTTTTCTGGGAAACTGCTCAAAATCACATCCAGAGGAGATGGAGTACCTTTGGTTAAGATCTGGGTCGGGAAGTTGACAGATTGCGTCAGTCCAAATGAGTCGCAGAAGTCTTTTGCTGAATAGCCATGCCAGGTCAGGGAGGTAACCACACCCAGCCAAAGGGCATGATGGCAATTGAAGTCACCGCATACGAGGAAGAGAGAGTTGAGATGAGAAGATAGAAGTTGGTCCATGTTTTTGGTGAGCAAGGTGTAAATGAAGTCATCACTGTTTGGTGGAGGGTACGGTACACATATGAACATGTGGGAGAGGAGGGGAAGCTTTAGCCAGAGGTATTCCTGGGGGTGTGAGGGAGAGAGGGCAGTACATGGAGAGTGAAGAATAGAGTTTTTGATGAAAAGGGCAATTTCACCACCAGGACGAGGCTCAGGTCTGTCATACCACAGGGGGAAGTAATGAGGGAGAGACTCTGGGGAGAGAGGAGCTTCAGTAGTTTTCATCTTGAGTAGCTTTCACCGAAAAACAATGTTGCATTTATATCGACGTTTCAGGGATATGTTCACAAACATTATTCTTCACAAACAACAGTGTGGACAGGGAAAAAAAATTGGCTCGTAATTTATAAAACACGTTATAATGCAAAAGACTCGGAAATCGAGTGTTATTTCACAACTCGTTCAGGGTGACGGAGCACGAGCCACTCGTTCAGGGTGACGGAGCACGAGCCACTCGCTCAGGGTGACGGAGCACGAGCCACTCGCTCAGGGTGACGGAGCACGAGCCACTCGCTCAGGGTGACGGAGCACGAGCCACTCGCTCAGGGTGACGGAGCACGAGCCACTCGCTCAGGGTGACGGAGCACGAGCCACTCGCTCAGGGTGACGGAGCACGAGCCACTCGCTCAGGGTGACGGAGCACGAGCCACTCGCTCAGGGTGACGGAGCACGAGCCACTCGTTCAGGGTGACGGAGCACAAGCCACTCGTTCAGGGTGACGGAGCGCGGAAAAAGCGTCCGCAGTGAGTGAACGATTCACTCAGAAGGACATAGCGCGGTACCGCTATTGACAATGGGCGCTCGACAAGTGGCTTAAGCACTCATGCAAGCACTCCAATTCAATGGTTGATAAGGAATGTTTGGCTAGGCTATCGCTGCATACCATAAAGAATCCCTTTAAATTTAGAGCCAATCTTTACCACGCACGCAGCAGTTAATTATTAAATAAAATGAATTAATGAAATAAAATGACTTTCTCCACAAAAGAGTTGCTGCGCAATGCAGAACAACCTTGAAGACATCACATAGTTCAATCGCTTGTGAAATAAACCATTTTTCCCGCTCGTCTGTGCATGTGTCACGTGGTACATCGGTTCGTCATTCGCAAAAACGTTATGACTATTTTTTAAAACGTCCGTTTTTTTTACCAGATTTTCTTTCATTCCCTGTTGAGCACCTCGTGAAACCTCTGAAACTGCAGATGCTGATCTGGCAGATGCTATGGATAGGCAGGCAGTCCCTCTGTGGGACAGGGCTTGAGGTCTTGCAGTGAATGCATTAAACCATGCAGCTCAATAAAGCGAGTTAATTTTGTTGTGTTCCTAATTTTTTTGTTCACTCAATATCATTCTCCAAACAGCAGAAAAAGATATGCTTTAGAAATTTCACATTTTCTTGTGTCAGTATGGAGGAGGGAACACAGCCTTGCCTGCTTAAAGTAAATAGGTGCATCAGCTTAGTTATAAGACTCGTTATTTCTTTAAATTATCAGATTTTACAGCTGATTTCGACATTTATTTAGTCCGGACAATATCCGATCCTCAAAACCGAAATAATATTTTTAATGATGTACTTTAGTTAGTCCGTGAGAGTTGATCGTGGAAAATCCTATCATTTAATGCATGAAATCGCTCCAAGCTCCTAATTTGAAAACTTATAGTACTCACAAAAGTGACGTATACTATAATTCGTAGCGATGATGAACAGGCATTCGATATGAGTGAGGAAAGTGAAAAAAAAAAACTTTATCGTTAAGAAATCGTTGCAGCCTGTTTCAAGTCAGGGCATGGTTGAGCAAGCCAAAAAAACATGGCGACTTCAGACCCCAGCGAGGTTACCCAGGCAACGCCTTAAGACCCTGAGAGCGCAGTGGCCGAGGATAACCTGATGAAGGATATAATTAAATAATGCCGTTAATTATCTTCAAAGGGGGCATTTTAATTAACCCAAACACCCAATTTTCACTCTTGCACTTCCTTGGAGTTTTCCTAGCATGCATGCAAAGTTTCAGACTGCTCAGTTTTATAGTTTTGGAGTTATTGAGGACAAACACACACACAGACACAGACACACACAGTCTTTTACTAGTATGGCTGTATGCCAAGAGATGTAATTTTGGATGACTCCAACACCTCCCTTCCCTTTCCTTCCCATCCCACCTCATTTCCTCCCCTTATGAGAATTCACCCAAACTCTCCACACTCCTCCATCCATCTCTCTATCTCTATCTCTATCTCTATCTCTATCTCTATCTCTATCTCTATCTCTATCTCTATCTCTATCTCTATCTCTATCTCTATCTCTATCTCTATCTCTATCTCTATCTCTATCTCTATCTCTATCTCTATCTCTATCTCTATCTCTATCTCTATCTCTCTCTCTCTCTCTCTCTCTCTCTCTCTCTCTCTCTCTCTCTCTCTCTCTCTCTCTCTCTCTCTCTCTCCTTTCAATTCCTTTGCTTAATATTAACCTTCTCATTGTGGCCTAACACCCCCTAATAACACTGCCAACTAGATATACACAAATCAAGGTATCACAGCAGTGGTAGCTATTGTGCACAGCATATGGGTGTTGGTTGCATCATTTTTGGGGGGCAAGGCTGGTACTCATTTCCCCGACCACGGAAGGATGACAGGCTGAGTCAATCCCACCTGGTGTTAATTCAATGAAAACAGGGCTCAAACTCAGGACCCTAAGATCTTGAGCCAGCCATATAAACCGTGACGCCAACACCAGGCTCACACCAGTGGTAAATGTAATAATTATTTTCTTTGGGAATATTTTACAGGATATTTTCATATAAACATCAACGTATTGGTTTGAGCTCGGTGAGTATTGGATGAGATAGTGATATGCCTTAATGGTTCTCTGTGTACAGTGTGCAACTAAATAGAAAACACCTTCAGAATTGGTGAGAACTTCCCAGTGAAAGCACTGAGAATCCATGCGGGAATGAAATTTGAAATTGTTGCTGTGATTTTGCATAAAATAATTGTTAAATGCAGTATTGTGTAATTATTCATTAAGTTTGCCTCTTTTACCATTCTCTTCTACATGCTCCTTTGACAAAGGGACTTCGCATTTGGCCACTTGGACAACCATCCAATGCTTAGCACCCAAACTGCAGACGAAACTGGAAGAATGCCACCAGAATTGTTAAAATCCAATCCGAGTGTAAAATGGTAGAGGGAGATAGTGTCAGTCCTTGCTGTGCTTCAGAGTAGTGAAACAAATTGACACCCAACTTCAGCCATGAGGGAAAGTGTTGTTCTGACCTACACATGATGTAGTACGTTTCACATGTGGGTCAATTAAGAAGCCACAAAAAAGCAGAGCCACAAGCATGGGAGCAGTGTACCAGTTTCTGACAACACCTCCTCCACCCCCAAAGCACAGAGTGCACACAGCTACGGTTAATTGTGGTAATGCAGTAACGAGTTGGTAAAATCTGGAAACAAGGACAAAGTAACCATATCCCTGAAACCAGACTGGAACAAAGTTTGTCTAGTGCAAGTAAACATGATTTTAGAGAGCGATCTGCTATATAAGAATGTGCCAAAGCACAGACAGGTGGATTGAGCAGAGGGAAGCAGAGGGAGATAGGCCACCAAGGAAAACAGCCAGAGAAAGAAACTGGGGCAAAGAGTACAGACGGAGAGGGGTGGGGTGAGAGACTTGACTTTTGCATACTTTTATGATAAAAGTATGAAAACACACCAGGAAAAGCACACTCCATAAAAAACAAATCCAAAATGTTTTTACAGCAAAAATAAATTCAACAAAAGCAATACAAATAAGGGTGTATGTTCATGTCAAACACACCACAAAATGATACATATATGCAAAAAGTATGTGCAAGTACGTTACACTTTTACAAAACTAGATTACATCACAAAAAGAATCTCAAAACCTCATCAGTGTACCACTGATCACCCACAATATCCAAGCTCAAAAGATAAGTTTGCTCCATGTTTACTCGTGCCGAAACCATACCTTGAAAGCAGAAAAGCACATTTACATTTTTCCCCTTCAATTTTGCTCTCTTGGTTTTATAAATTGCCAGTTTAGCAATAACAAACAGAAAAAAAACAAAAAGGAGAGTACTGGTTTACTCTTAGAATTCCCCTCAATTCCATAAACAAAATTGAATTTATAAAATAGCTGTTGATGGAAGAGAAACAGGGGTACCAATCTCTTACGTTCAATAAAAGCATGGGCCACATTTTCAATTAAATCACAAAAAGGACAACAAAAATCAGAACAGAAGAGTTAAACTTATGGAGTATTGTCTGTATGACCAGGGCTTGATGTGCTCGTCTCCAATTCAGGTCTCATATTCGTCCAAGAGTTGGAGAACTACACATTTTGTTCCAAACTGGAGTTAAAAAAGCTCCAGCAGGTGGGGTCTCATTCCACCGGTTTTTAAACAGTTTTGTAAAACCAGGTATACACGCCTCTAAACATATCTTGTAGATAGCCGTTTACTCCATGACATGAAACACACCAATTTCCTCCAAGTTTGAGGAGAACACACCCTCTTGCTTTTTTGAGGAAATTTGAATTTCAGGGAAATAGACGCGAGTCGACCACTTCATCCACCCCAGTCCACCAGATGTTTAGTCTATGAAATTTTGAATTGCTGCTTTCAAGACATTTTCCACAATTCGAGCAGAACGAACACCAGTTTTTGAGGAAAGTGAGCTCGCAGGTAGCCAGGCATGCAAGGATGGGTCGAACAGGTCTCACACTGTTTATTCCAACACTGGTGAAACAATGCATAAACGACCTGGAGGTTGAAATTCCAGAGAATAAAGGATTCTGAACTAATGGCCCATGTACAAACATTTGGGCATCGCATGACACCTCTAAACATTGCACTCAAAGGACTTTTTTTTTTGTATATCTTCTCGAGGCTCGTATAAGAGATAACACACAACACACAGCAGGGGGCATGAGTCAAGAGGGGCGGGAGTGGGAAGGATAAAACAATGGAGAACAGAGACATTAGGAGATCTGTGGAAGGGAGAGGGGTAGGGCGGGGAACACGGGGTATACAAGATGGACATTACAGGGACTTTCAGGAACGAAAGCAGGGAATTTGAAAGAGGTGGGTTTGGTGTGGATTAACGGGGGTAGAAAAGATCGAGGATTTGGATGGGGGATGATAAGAGGTGGTGGTGAACAGCTGTTTTGAAAGCCTGGAGGGAGGAATGGGATGAACAGTGAGGGAGTTTATTCCAAAGGCGGGGAAAAAAAAGAGGAATGAAAGAGTGAAAGTGAGCAGCGATTCGTGATTTTGGCAGTTTTACCAGAAAGTTGTTGTTGGCGGGCCTTGAGCACCTTGCGGAAATATGGTGGGGACATATCGCAGACACAGCAGGGGGAGAGGGCGAGACCGGAGAGGAGACGGTAGAAGACAGAAAGACCACTGACCTGCCTGCAGTGAGAGAGTGAGGCCCAAAGACTCAGCCTCATCACAGGAGATGCCAATGATCCGAAATGCCTTGGTTTCCAGAGCGAGAAGCCGAGAAAGGTGGGAGGCAGGAGCACCAGCACAGAGGAGAGAGGAGTACTCCATCAGGCTGCGGATGAAAGCTTTGTATGTGGTCAGGAGTTCAGGACTTTGCAAGACGGAGGATTCCCAATCAGCGACTGGCATTGGAGGCCAGGTTGGAAATGTGGCTTTCCCAGGAAGATCATGGCAGATAGTGAGACCCAGAAGCTTGAAAGAAAGGACTTCTTCCAGAGGATTGTTGAGAAAGTGGATGGGGAGGTTTTCCAAATGGTCCTTTCGGATGGACATGGTGAGAGTGTGAGATTTGTCCGGAATGAAAAACATGTTCCACGTGTTGGACCAGTTTGTGATTTTATCCAGATCTGCAGTGAGGGAAGAAGCTGATGCTTGCCGGTCTGAGGGATGACAGATGGTACGGCAGAGGGTGGAGTTATCAAAGAGATAAAGAGGATTTTCCAGAGTCAGAGAGATCATTGATGAAAACCAGAAAAAGAACAGGGCCCAGAACACTCCCTTGAAGAACTCCAGCCTGGACAGGAAGAGGGGATGAAAGAACTCCATTTTGGGCCACACATTGACTGCGACAGGAAATGAAGTCTGCGAGCCATGAGTGGGGATGGCCTTGGATACCATGGGAAGAGAGTTTGGTGAGCATGGCAGGGGTGCCAGACCGTGTCAAAAGCACGCGATATGTCGAGGAATATGACTCCGATTTCATATCCGGAATTGAGGACCTCCATCCATTGTGGGGAGAACAGAAGCAGCATATCCAGGGTCGAGTGACCTGGTCTGAATCCAAATTGATGATCGGAAATCAGGCCATTGGAGAAGCGGAAGGATTTAATGCCTGAAGCGATGATTGATTCCATAACCTTGCTGATGATTGGGAGAAGGCCGATTGGTCTGTAGTTGCAGGGATCTGTTTTGCACCTTTTTTATGCAGGGCAGTAATGTTTGCTGATTTCCAAGCAGATGGCAGATGACCTTGGGCAAATTAGAGGGTGAATGGAACAGAGAGAGGGTGAGCAACCGCAGAGGAGCAGGTTTTTAGGACACATGGGCCGATGCCGTCTGGACCGGTTGCAGAATCTGAGTCGAGGTTTGACAGCAAGCTCTCCACCTTGTCAGGAGAAAAGGACACAGAGTCCAGGGACAGTTGGGTGCGACTGGCTAAGGTGGGTACAGAAAGCGATGGGTTTTTGGCACAAGATTTCGATGCAAACACCGAGTTTAGGCATTCAGCCTTTTCACATGCGGTGTCAGCAGTGCGGCCATTTGAGGTGAGAGAGGGGATGGAGGGGGGGACATACACCAGAAACAGATTTGATTAGATGCCACCAGGATTTGGAGGAGGGAGAGAGGTTTGAGAGTTCAGATTTGAGCTTATAAAGATGTTGTTTTCTGGCTCTCCTGAGGGTAGATACACACTTGTTCCAACTTGCCAAGCATTCAAAAGGCTCTGGTGAAAACTGGGGAGCTGAGACATGTCAACGTGTTGCAAGTCGATGATGAAAAGTTCACGGTCATATTTCAGACCTTCTGCTTTCCGCAGCCAGGCGTTTGTGAGAGGTCGCCAAGGAACACACTCACTGTACATTAAGCGCTTTATCGTGAAGATCCGAAACGCCATTATCCGACTTGGGATATGCATCGGGTTTTGACCACCAGCATTTTGGGGTCTGCAGATCACGTCTGGGACAAGCCAATGGTGGCCACCCCAGAAAAAAAGTCAGAACCCTCTGAATGCTCGTGACCAAGTATCTAGGAGGCTCGAGTGGGATAACATTTTGCCAAATAAATGGAACCACTAGGTTGTTTATTATTGTCACCCTTGTTTTCAGCAAAAGAAGTTAGTACAATATTTTCCACCTTGCCAGTTTCAATTCAATTTTTGCCAGGAAGTTCTCCCAATTTTTTTGTTCATACGCTTCAATTCCTACAAATAAGCCTAAATATTTGAACCCCTCACTACTCCACTGCATTCCTCCTGGTAAAACAAGCAGGGACGAGGAAGGCGATCTGGGGCCGACCCAAAAAGCTACACTTATATTTCAAGTTACCCTTGCAGTGGAAGTGAGCTCAAACTGGGTAAGATGAGAGACCTCAGAAACATATTTTTGATTTGAAATCGCAACACAACTATAATCAGTATAAGCTGAAACAACTACTTTGGAATTATTTTATAGAGAGACTCCTAACACTGAGGTGCGGAGCAGAGGTCTAATAAAGATTCAACGGATAGATTGTTGAGAATGCCTGACAGCGCACAGCCCTGACGGATGCCTCGCTGAAAGGGGAAAGGGTGACAAAGACTATTATTTACCTTCAGCAGACAGGATGCATTTTTGTACAATAACTTCACATAAGAAATAAATTTTTCCCCAAACCCTGCTCTCCTGAATACATCAAACCAAAAAAAGATTGGTTAAAACTGTCAAAAGCTTTTTCTTGATCTAAAAGTAATAAACCAAAATCAGGAGATGTAGTTCGACCGAGACTGATCAAGTCTCTCACCAAAAAAAATATCATATATGGAATGTTCTGGACTGATCAGTGCCAATCAAGAAAAAAATGACTTCCTTTCGACGGGTTGCAAGTGCTTTTGACAAGATTTTATAGTCCGTGTTGAGGTGACACAGGCCGCCGATTTGCGGTCTCATGCAAGTTTTCTTTCTTTGGAAGGAGGCACAAAACTGCCCTCCGGCAGCTCAGTGGCAATTCACCTTGTTCAACACTCTCCTGAAAGACCTCAAGAAGAGTAGGGCCGAGAATGTCCCAGAAAGCCTTATAAAATTCAGCCGGAAGGCCGTCTAGTCCAGGGGCTTTCCCATCCTTGCTATATTTAAGAGCAGCAGTAAGTTCTCCAAGAGAAATGCCAGGCTCGAGCAATTGTTGTTGATCTTCAGACAGAGAAGGGAGCAGTTCAAACATCGCTTTCCTGTTCTCCTTGGAAAAAGTTTAGAAAAATAGTCCTGCAATTCATGCTTAATATCACTCTGGGAGGTCAACAACGCACCACCAGAAGAGCACAAAGCATGGATCTGTTCAGAGGGTCTTGACTTTTCTCCAAATTGAAGAACCCTTTGTTTGGTGTGTCAAGTTGGATATTTTCGTTCCGCAGTCAGACGAATGCTCAAACCACCCTGCTCTTTCACCATTTCAGCCAGAAGGGTCCTTTTCTCTGACAACTGCTGGACATTCTCATTAGACATTCCAGCTTTCTGCTCACAGATAAGTCTATCGTTTTTTAAAGCAGATATCACACCAAATGTGTTGTATATGCTACAAGAGCAGTATTGTTGGCAAAAACATTTGATTTGGGATTTTGTGCAGTCCCACCATTGTCTTAAGTTCAAGTATGAACCCTTTTGCGACTCACAATTTTCCCATACCATTTTAAAAACTTCTGTAAAATGTGCACTTTGGAGAAGATTCACATTAAAAGTCCAATATACACTTCCACAGACATGATGAGGAAAGCCACACACCATAACAATCATGTGATAGTCAGAAAAACCAGACGGCCTTAAATAGGAGTTCTTAACAATATTTACCATTTAATGATAAACATAAAAACTGTCGAAACGAGCCATCGTTAGAAGATTTCTTGATGCACAAACCCATGTATACTGACGGATGTTATAGTTTTGTACCTGCCACACATCCATCAGTTTAAACTTTTTAGCAAGCTGTGCCAAAGGCACAGGCTAAATCTCACCATACGTCCATCCCTGGGTGGATGAGGCTCACAAGTGTTCCTATCAAGCTGTGGGTTGAGGGTGCTGTTGTATTCACTCCCCCCCCCCCCACCGACACAACAACATGGTCAAGTCAATGGTGCTTACAAACTCTGGCAACGTACACAGAAAGGCACCTCTTTGAGTCAAGATGAGGACAAGTATATATTAGTCATGCAAAACTTTAGGTTATGACTGACAAATTGCACAGACAGTAAGTAACCTTTACAAATTTCTTTACAAGTTATCTCCGAAGGTTGGAGTCGAGGATGCAACACTATTGCCACACCAGCCTTGGCCTCAACAAGCGCACTAGAGAAAAAAAAGGACAACCTTTAAAGATTCTACACCACTCATCCTCAGACGATTGATTTGCATGCGTCTCCTGTAGCATTAGCACATCAATTTTTTTTCATTTTGAAAGAGCTGAAACACCTGGAGACGACGCACACAACTGCGGCCTCCATTGATGTTCAGGGATGCTCCTTTCATCTCCATTATGTCAGTTATTCTTGAAACTCTTTACCAGCCCGAGTAACACATTTCCTTAACCTTTGGAATTGGGGATCTGACATGTTAACCTGATAAGGTTCACGAATCATACTCCTTGCAGTTGTAATGAAATCATTGAAATAATTGATTCGGGAAGTAATCTTTGATTTTTTACATGTCTTTTCCTGAATGTATCGCCAGGAATTTAATTACATTTTCTTGAGACAATAATGTTGTGTCGTTTCCCCCCTCATCCTCTTGAGAGCATAAAGCACTGAATTGTGGAGTAGAAGAGGTTTCGTCTGAATCAAGTGCTTCATCTATGGCCTCTCCTATTACTTGTGGCTCAAGAGATCCCATGGGAACAGAAAGTTGTGCCCCGTTTACAGACCCCTCTGAATTTGCTTTATACAAGTCCTTCCCCTCCACATCCCTTACATCATCATCTGTGAGGGAAGGGTTAACATTCAACTCACAGGGATTTCCCCCAATATGTTTCCCCATCACTGTCAGACACAGCTGTTAACTCGTCTGAACAAGTTTGGTTATCAGGACAAACACTTAAGACATCCTGAGACACTTCACTATTCTCTGTGTCCCGCTCAGAGTCGGCAAGTGGAGCAAACGAAGCTTCCACATCCGCACACGATTCCGGTACAACCAAGGGGTTTCCGATGTCGGACGTACCTTGGAGGTCCACCGAGCCTGACACGATCTGAACCTTATTCTGATCTTTAGCATTGTTGTCGAATAGAAACAAGCCGATCTCACTATATAGTGCAGCAGATTACTGAAATAATCTTTCACTTGGTGGTACAAGCACCAAATTTGGTATACATGTGCTCCAGGACCTATTCTCTCAGAAAAGTACGTTACCCACGTTGAAAAACAAAATGGCCGCCATTTGAAGTGGTTTGAATCTGTGTTTGAGCTAAATTTTGATGGAATAATGCTATTTTAACGTTCTATGCATCGAAATATATGTTTTTGAGTTAGAAAAATCCATTTCTGCACATACAAAATCGTAATTATTGAAAACTAAGATGATATGGCCGGAATTAAATGATGACAGGCTCTTTTTTGCGCTACATTTTGCAAAAAGAAAAAAAATGAAGAATAATATAGCATATACAGCAGGGAATTATTATCTTTTGATTCACGTGGTGGATTAGTCAATCATTTAGTCCTCACATTTGCATGCAGACAACTGTGTACACTTGAGACTGAAGCGATAGCATTAACACCACCCTCGGCATTCCGTTTTGCAACCACATTTTGTTAAATGCTGACAACTCTGGGCAATGGGCGGAAGGGTCGTCCAAAAGACTTGCCAGACCTCACCATCTTTCTGCCACCCCCAATTAGCAGGGCTATCAGTTTGCATTTTGCACACTGTTGCCTGGCCCCATATGCAGCATGCTTGGTTGGCAGACCGTTTGACATGCTGTATGAGAGCTGCGCTTGTCGGTGGAATGGCATCATAAGACCTTTGCTTCCGAGCGAACAAGTCCAGTCTTGCCTCATCAACTTTGTCCATAGTGCTGTTCTTGTCATACATGGTGATGACAAACTTCTCAAGGACGTTGTAGTCTGCATTTTCCACGACTGGTGGGTACTGACTTAACTTCTTGAAGACGGGAGTCACTTGAGGGTAAACCTCCCATGCCTGCCATGCAGTTTTTTTTTGCCTTTTCCACGAAAAGCTGACAGAATATCACAGCCAGTGAGGGCGTGAAAGAACAGCATGCCACTGGATTTGTCTGGGACAAGATTTGCCACCATGTCATGAATTGGCAACCACTTGATGAACTGACCCTGGCCAAATTCAACCCACAGCATTTTCATGCCTGTGTCTTGGAGGGTAGCAAGAACACTGACTGCAACAACGAGAACATCTGTGTCACATGCTTTAATCAACACAGATGTCATCTGTTGCTTGGCTGCATGAAGAGCATGAGTGAAGATTCTGGAGTCGGCTTCCTCGTGGTTGCAAGGACTTAAGCCATCAAGACTGATGGATCTTTTGGAAAGAGCCTGATCTCCTTTGGTCACAACAACAACATTGTCAGGACACATGGCCACTATCTTATCAGCAAGGAACCCAAAGAGCTCTGTGTTGTTGTTGTTGTTGTTGTTGTCTCTCAGGAAACTTTTCCAGTTAGGTGGCAGCTTGGTTTTCTCCATCACTCGGCGTCGATCCCCTTTGCCTCTCTTTGATCTTGTTTCAGCCTTCAGGCTGGAAGTCCAATAAAAATCAAAAACTCTGTCTGTCCTCGCGAAATTCAATGAGTACATCTGAATCTTTGGAACCACATCTTGGACAGCATATTCCTCAAAGGTCTTTGATGTCTTTGGCGGCAATGAATACACAAGAGAGGACCCATCAATGATAACAGCATCACATCCTGGTCTAGTGTCGGGAGGAGTAACTGTAGCTTCCAGAATTTTTGCAAGTTGCGACTTCTGACCAGTGTGGAGTTTCCCACTGTCACTCAGCGCCGCAGGGAAAGACTGGTTTTCATGTTGGAAAAACTTAAGCAGGTCACACTCTCGTGCTTGGCAGGATATAAAGAGTTGCGAGAACAGACGGCAATCATCTTTGAGTACCTGCTGCTTCATGTCGCCAGAAGTTGCAGCTGCCTCTTGGCAAAAGAAGTCTGCTTTGTTCTTTTTGATGGGATTATAGAAGGAAGCTACGTCACCCAGACCATTGAAAAATTCTCGGAAGGCAACTTTACCTTTCTCAAGGTGAGTCCTTACAAGTTCAGCAGTACTGGGATGCACGATGGTTTTTGAGTCCAATGTGAGCAGGTCTTTTGATTCTTCCTGAAAAGGATTGCCCAGATCCTTCATTTCACCAAACAATTTCTGGACCTTGTCAGAGAAGGATTTATGAGATAGGCTGGTTTGCTCATGGTGCGTGATATCTTAATTTGCCACTTTGGCCAATGACGCCAACTCATACTGTGATATTAGCACGCTAACTTTTGGTCCAGGCACCATCCACCTACTCAGTGCAGCTGGATCCTCAGTCAGCCCAATGGCACCACCATCTCCTTTTCACTACTGCATTGGCCTGTTCATGTGCTTGGTCAATGGCCAAGCCAGAAAACTCCCTGTTAGTCTTGTGTACCACAACATTTCCCAAATGAAATTCATTAAAGACCTCAGGGTGAGTGTGTTCCAAAGTGACCATGTCTCTAAGATGGATGGGAAGTCATCTGGCATAGTTCACATTGTTGTTTGCAAAGAACAAGGGGATTAGAGCAGCCAGTGCTTCGCAATACAAACCGAAGTTGGCCTCCCTGAAAGACCTGACCAACGAGAACGTCACCAATTCCATTGACAACACAAGATCCCAGAATTGAAATTGAGGACTCTCTTTTCTGCGTTTCTCACACCAGTCATCAAAATCCAGAGCTTCTTCATTCTCTTCTACACAATGATGCTCATATGCTTCCTTTTGGAGCATGTCGAGGCAACATGCTGTAACTTGGTGAATATGGCGTGTTCTTGTGACACTTGAGGCAGAAAGAAAGGACTCTGCCATTCCAGAAGAAGCCACCCCAGACTTCACAAGAAGCCACCCCACTGCTTTGAAGTAGGGTTCCAAGAGACCTTAAAGCAGCCATCTCAATGTGGAGGCTCCCAAACATGACAACAAATTTATCCTCACCATACAGGTCAGGCAAGTGCCACTGGACTTGTTTGATAAGTGCATAAATAGGCTGGTCTGCAGTTATCACAGGGACCTGTCCTGGGTTGAGGTGTGCAATAGTATCCCTGACTTTGTTCATGGAGTGCCTTACAGTGGCAACTGAGTAAGCTTCATCACGAAGGAGGGACAGAAGTGCTGTAATACTCACTTCAAATGAAAGACCTCTCTTTTTCTCTGCATGATGGGCTGACCAAGTGATGTTAACATTGTCATGTACTTCTTGTGTGAGGCTAATCTTCTGCAACCACTCATATTCATTGGTTAGGGGGAGACTTGGCAGAGATTCATATGTAACTTTGCCTTTGGGAGGAGAAGGGTTCTTTGTTGTGAAGAACGCAGGATAGACATTTGTATACGAGTCGGGGATTTCTGGGACTTTCTTTACTTTGGTATTCTTAATTAGAATTGGTTCCTGTACTTCTCCTTGATTTCCTGATGTTGTATGTTGAAAGATGGATATGCTGGTTCCATGGAATGATGTGGTCGCCGTTGTAGAAGAGGGATTATGGTTGATGTTATCCATCGCAGATGTGCTGAAAAGACCTTTCCTCAGTTTGGGAGGACAAACCACACCTTCCTCAACATATCTGGCTACAACTGCATCTCCCAGCTGAGCTGATATGTCGAGTACTCGATCATATGGAATACTGAGACCATGGTCATGGAGCATTTCTACTAGGTGTCTCTTTCTTGTCTTAGCATGAACAGACATCCCTATGTAGACCGGAAATGGGGTTTCTCTGTCTCTGGAATGCCTGTGTGTGGCAGCACCTTCTTTGTATTTGGCAAAGCAGTGTATTGAAGGAGCTGAGCCATAGCTAGGTCAGTTGTAGTTGCTCCAAACCTCAGTTGAGACTTTATGTCTGCTCCATGCTCAATCATGCAGACAAATTGGAGCAAAGCTGGAGGTAATGAATCGTATACTGAAGTCTCATGAAGATTGCCCTCATATTTACATTTGTGATCAAGCATGTGCCTACAAAATATCTTGGCAGCTTTGGTGAGAATGATGGCATCAGAATAGGTTGATGCTTCTGACATGACAGGACCTACATCCTTCTTGAATGTCAGATAAACATCACGTCCATCCTTGTAGGTTTCCAACGCAGGTATCTCTGCCAAAAGCTTTTCTTTCAGTCTGGTAGAGTTCACATCAGGTATATCTGTTCCAAATTGTTCAAGTCTTTCCTTGTAAAGACTCACCAAGTTAGCAAGTCAAAATGAAACAGGCCCATCACTGCTGTTTCTTGTATCAACGACATAGGTAAGAAGTTCAGATAACACCAAAGGGGAAGACTTCCTTTTCTTGGGATGACTGGACTTTTTCTTTGTTCTTGGCTGCAATGTGTGCCCTCTCTCGATGATACAGAGCTGTTAAGCAAGAGTAGTGGTATTTCAGTTCCAGGGCAACCACATCTCCACCGCTCAAGACAGCCAAAAGCTTGCCATCATTAAGATTGCGAGCACATTCTTTAAGCCTCTCATTTAGCTGCATGGTCATGGCTTGTCACAACTTTGGTTGGATCTTTTCACAGAGGAAACACCGTTGCACTTCCATACTAGTTCTTCGCATTTTTGAGTGCCCTTCTCCTGGATCATTTTGAATTTCAGCTGCTGTTTTAGTGGCACGCTCAAGTTTATAGCTGTCAAACATTTTGCGACAATTTTGGTGGTACTTGGCACTATTTCGCCTCAGTGTATCCTCAATACCACCTCCTTCATCCAATCTGGATGGGTCTAACCTGATCGGTAACTGGTGGATTGCCTGAAATTGTGGTAGGTTTTTTGCTATCATGGAATAACCATCAGAACTACACTCATAACGGGTTGGGGGAGACTTCAACTCTTCTTTTGTATCAGTCTGACAGAGGCAACACTTCCTCCAGTCAGTTTTAGGAGTACAACTCAACGGATTATTAGTGGACATATTGCACAGGTTAAGGCCGAGGGTTTATCCTTTTACCACCTAACCGTACAAAATACATAAGCACATTGAGATATGGGATACAACTAGGTTCATACATTCAAATGCCCTACACCTAGCCCGATCGTTCATCCAGTGCCATTTAAGTCCCGCGCGATCTGTACACCTTCCGGGTAACTGAAGCCCCATTACCCTTGGCTCGGCTCTCCCGCGCTGGCACATCCTGTCAATTCAGGCGCGGCTATCTGATAGTGTAATACTACAACTCGCTATACTTCTAGCTGAAATATATGCAGGGGCTTATGAGATAGCATTTGGGACACTCAAGTATACTACAAACTCCAGTTCAGGTTAGTAAACTCCAGCTACTAGTACACTATAAGCCGACACTAAACCCCATGCTGAGTCTCACAGCAGTGATGTCACCAGTGTGCCCTGGTTGTGTTTTAACATCACTCTTATGCACATAATGTAATAGAGCTTGACCGCATCACCACAATACATGATCACAGATGTTGCCCAGCAATATCTGTGATAATTTTGTAAGACAGCTACAAAAGTACTGATTTTAAGTCATGCAATGGCCGCCATCTTGAAAACTGGTAACCATTTTCGAATATTAGTGCCAAAATATATTTGTCCAGTCAAAATACAATCTATTTAACATTTGGATCAATAGCATGTTCCTATTTATAGACGTTTGGCACTGAAACCCCTTTTTCCTATTTTATGAGACGGCCATCTTGAAAAATGGCGGCCATTTTGTTTTTCAACGTGGGTGACGTACTTTTCTGAGAGAATGGGTCCTGGTCTCCTGGAGCACATGTATACCACATTTGGAGCTTGTACCATCAACTGAAAGATTCTTGTGCGATACTGACTTAATCTGCCCCACTAATAGAGGCTTTGATTCACTCAATCAAGGTGATATCTGAAAGCATAAACAAAACACAAGTATAAACATTAACAATCGTAATAAGGCAGTCAATGGTAAAGGGCGATACGTTACTTTAACGAGATCAACGAACGTCTCACCGAATCACATGACGAAGACGCGGGAAACGCCCGGATCTCCTCACAGCTTCACACTCAATACGTAACGAGTGACTCGTGACCCCACAGCTAACAACAACAACAACAACAACAACAACAACAACAACAACAACAACAACAACAATGTACTTCATTTAGATTATCACCTAACATTGTCTTGAATGTCAAGTTGCAATTTTGTTTTTAAAAAAGTCATTTACACTGCCATCAACTGTCTCACCATGGCTTACAAACATCAGTTTGGTCCATCCATCCATCCACCCCTTCCTTCCATCCATACATCCCTTCTATCTATCCCATCCCTCCATTCCTTCCCTCCATCTATCCATTCCTTTCCTACATCCATCCTTCCCTCCCCTCCATCCATCCATTGGTAAGGAACAGCAGACTTGGCAAGCGATTAGCGATCGCTCGTCAGTCATATTAAACACCACCCGGAGATGCCCGGAATGTCAAACAATGTCTGAATTGGACAAATGAACACTTTTTTTTAGCAGTTGTAACTGCTGCTGAAGTCAATTCTTCAGATAATGCCTGGGGCATAGAAAAGGCCCCTTTATATGGTATGTGCCATGTGGCAAAGTATAGAAAAGAAGGGACATTCATTGGATTGTTGAAAATGCTAAACAATAGAAAAGGACATTCCATGGATTGTGGAAAATGCCAGACTATAGAAAATAAGGCACATTCAAAAAAAATCTCGTGTGCACGCTGAACTTCCTGTGTGGCCTTAGAAGGAACCAAATAATGCTCCAGAAAAGTTCATATAAAGGGGCGCCAATTTTTTTAACCAATTAATCACACACATGCACATTTTCTTATATGTTTTCGTTTTCAAGGTACAAATAACTTTTCGTTCTGACGGGTTTTAACCTGTATATGTAGGGTGAAATTTTTAATTTTTTTAGACCAGGATTTTTTTTAATGTTGTGAACAAACTTTGGTAGATCATGGGTGATGAAAGTTGTGGTGAAGTTTCATCAAAATGGCGTGTGTAATTTTGGAGAAGAAAGCAAATACCTATTTGTGGAGGGGTGGGGGGGCAAACCGTCACCCCCCCTCCCCGTAGGAATTTTCAGTCCCTGTGTTAAAGTTGCATTTAGAGAAACCATTCCATGTAAAGGGAGGGCACTTCACGCTTCCCTTAATTGCTGCACGAGTCTCTGCTTCAAACAACACCACCATTGCATACTTGTACTGCAGAAGAACAGAACTCAAGCCAATAGCTAATGAGCAAAATCGAGCAAAAAAGTAAAAACTGTGGCACCGAGGTGAAATTTGTTTTGAAAGCCATCGATTAGACGTATTGTCCGATGTATATTCCAAGTTTCAGCTCGTTTCAATGAATAGCCTTTGAGATATGAGCACCAACACATTTCGGATGGACGGACAGACTGACAGACACCAACGTGAATTTGGAGAGTTTTCCTTAAAAACTCAAGAATGCCGAAATGGACGTTGCTGAAATTTGGAAAATATCACCTCGACGTACAAATGATTTACTTCTGAAATTTGCAGCCAATTTCATCCAGTAGAAGTCGAGAAACGAATTTTCAGTCCCCATGTTAAAGAGCAGGTTGCGGGTCACCAAACATGCTCTGAAAATTTATCATTATGATTATATGTGCATTAAATAGTTCGATGCAAACTATTGTGGTTGCCCAACTATTGGGAAAATTAATGAAATTTAACTCCGAAGTTGTTATTTCTCGAGGCTGTTGAAAAAAACAGCCGTGTGCCCATATATGGATGGTGACGTCACGTTCTCCAAAACAAAGCGGAAGCTCACTCTTTCTTTGAAGAAGTGTCCAGTTGAGCGGGCCGTTCTTTCGCTTTTTTTGAGCTTGCAACTGTCTATATTATCCTTTTTTATTTTGAATTCTTGTAGAACAAAGTTATTTCGATATTTGTACATCATGCCTCGTACGTGTGTCGTCATATTTTGCGAAAATGGCTGGAAAACGGGTAATCACTCCCACCGATTCCCAAAAGAATCAAACATTCGCCGGTAGTGGATAAGATTTGTACAAACAAAACGGGCGAATTTTCCCTGCCTTTTAAACGTTTAAACAATATCTTTGTGGAAAAAGTGCTGCGGCCGAACATCTAGTCAAGGCGCCCTAGGCCCTGCGCCATCGAACATAAACCTTATAAAATATCAGAATTTTACAAACTTCACAACTACCGAGTATTAAGCATCCTAAGCGACTGCAAAAACCGAAAACAGAATTTGAATTGACTTTAAAACGAACCCGCAACGTCGATCGAAGCAAAAATCTAAATTCACCACAGGAATTCACGGCATTATTGAAAATTATTTTGTCAAAGTCATAAAACCGTAATATTCAGCCATCCACGAACAATCTTTACATAATCCGACAGCTTAACAAGTCAGGCATGTGATGATGTCCTTTATTGGGATGAAAAATGATTTTTTAACCTCATCTTTGTGGAAAAAGTGCCGCGGCCTAGATCTAGCCAAGGCGCCCGCGGCCATACGCGCCAGGCGCCCTCAACTTGAAACATTCATAACTCGACGAATAAAAGCTCAAATTGCACCAAACTCACCTTATTCTAGCAAGCTCACGTTCCCTGTTAGTGGGTGAACAATCCAACACTTGGCGAATTCTGCTTCACAATGATAGGAAGAGCCGACATCGAATGATCAAAAAGTGACGTCGCTATTGACGCTTGGCCGCCACAAGCCAGTTATCCGTGTGGTAACTTTTGTGACACCTCTTGCTGAAAACCCCAAAAGTCAAAAGGATCGCAAGGCCACGCTTTCACGGTCTGTATTCGTACTGAAAATCAAGATCAAGCGAGCTTTCGCCCTTCTGCTCCACGGGAGGTTTCCGTCCTCCCTGAGCTGGCAGTCAGTCCTGCCACTTGTACACGAAATAGGCCGTTTTCTTGCACTTGCAAGTGGCTCAAATTTATATTATATGGCTCAGGGCCAGAAACTCCATAGTATAAATTCCCATCATCCTCCGACTCGTCCTCGGCAATATCGGAATGAAAACACTCAATTTCATCGCCGCTGAAATCACTCTCTGATTCGCATCTCGCCATTGTTCACACGCTGTTTCCGAATGTTCACGAAGTTTTCGGAGAACGTGACGTCATATCATCTTCGGTCACTTCCGGACTGTTTTTCGATCACTGACAAACGTTTTGACTTAAAAGTTAATTTTAGCATATTTTGAGTTTCAAATGTCAGAAAATAATTTCCCAACGATTCAGGTCAGGTCAGGTATGGGAGCATGTGCCAGAACAGCACGTCGCTGCGTCCACTTTCCGCCGGTACTCCAGGGGCCTCCGTCTGGCCATCCCCCAGGCAGATTCCAGGCCCATCCCCATCTCCTTGAGATGATGGTCAACCTGCTGCAACCATGAGGCACGTGGTCGGCCCACTGGCCTCCTCCACTCATGAGACTCCCTCGCTGAGAGAATCTGGTGAGCAGGATCAGCATCAGGAAAACGAGCCACATGTCCATACAGCCGCAACTGACATTCACGGACTATGCAGGTAACAAATCTCATCCGAGTCTCTCTCAGCAACCGCTTGTTGGACACAAAATCCGACCAACGATAGCCAAGGATTCTCCGAAGAGACCTGGTACCAAAGGAATTAAGTCTCCGTCTCAGATCCTTGGTCAGAGTCCAAGTCTCGCACCCATAGAGCAAGACTGGAAGTACCAAGGACCTGAAGACTCGGACTTTCGTCCTCCCGCACAGGTACCGGCAGCGCCACACCCCATGATCCAGTGAATCCATGACTCCCCAGGCCCGACCCAGACGTCTATTGACCTCTGACTCGCAGCCAGCAGAGACATGAATATCACTGCCAAGGTAAGTGAATCTCTCCACGACCTCAACATCCTCACCACAAACAGACACAGACAGGACAGCAGCATCCAAGATGTCACCGAAAGCCTGGATCTTAGTTTTGACCCAAGAAACCCGTAATCCCAGTGGCTCCGACTCCTCATTCAGCACTTCGAGGGCCCCCAAAAGGATGTCTAAAGTCTCCGCAAAGATGACTGCATCGTCTGCAAAATCAAGGTCCGAGATCTTGACATTCCCAAACGATGCACCGCAACTTGATCTCTCCGACATCCTCCCTAAAATCCAGTCCATACAAGTGCTGAAAAGTGTGGGGGCAAGTACACATCCCTGACGAACTCCAGTAACAACTGGAAATAAGTCAGAGATGGTACCACCACACTTCACAGCACTCTCAGAACCAGAGTAGAGTTCAGACATCAGATCGATCAGTTTTGGTGGCACCCCACGAAGACCAAGAATCCTCCAGAGGACATCCCGATTCACTGAATCGAACGCTTTACAGAGATCAACATCGGCTGCAAGCAGCCCCTGCCGAAACTCTCGTCTGCGTTCGGTGAGGACACGAAGGGCAAGGATACGGTCAATCGTTGACCTCTTTGGTGTAAAGCCTGACTGCTCTGGACGCTGGTGCTCAAGCAGATGGTGGCGAACCCTATCAAGAATTATCCGAGCAAAGACCTTGCCCGGCACTGAGAGCAGCGTCACCCCTCGGTAGTTGTTGCAGTCTTGGCGATCACCCTTCCCTTTCCAGAGAGGGACAACAAGGCCCCTCTTCCAGTCAATTGGGATGATGACTGTGTTCCAGGCAGAGCACAAAACTGCATGCAACGACACGAGTGCAGCATTTCCACCAGCCTTGAGAAGTTCGGCATGGATGCCACAAATCCCTGGAGCTTTGCCCCGTTTCAACTGGTTCACCGCAGCCCGTGTTTCCACAAGCGAAGGTGGACCACAGTTGATTCGTGGGTCAGCAACAGGGATTGTAACACCCTTGACATCCAACTCGACAGCTGGGGGATCAGCCTGGTACAACCGCTCAAAGTAACCGGCCCAGCGGGCCTTCACTTCAGACACCTCTGTCAAGAGCCTACCACTCTCTGCTCGAACTGCAGTGCTCCGAGGGATGGGCTTGGATGAACGTAATGCGCGAATTCCCCTGTAAGCGGGACGAGAATCACCTGTCCACAGGTGATGCTCTACCCCCTCACAGATTCCTCGCACATAGGCCTCCTTGTCCACCCTCAGTGCACGTACAGTTTTACGCCTCAGCTCTCTGAACAGCTCAGCTCTGCCATTCAGCCTGGCCCTGCGACTCTGGTCAATGGTATCCAGTGTCCCTTGAGAGACAAAATTCTTCTTTGCCCTGTGGTGAACTCCAAGACGTCCACCGGCAACATCAAGGATGGTGGTCTTGAAGGCGCTCCACAACTCTTCAGGACCCCCCAAAGCACCCAGACCCCCCAAGTGTCCACTCAGCCTGTTCGCAAACTCCTCAGCTACTCTCTCATCCCTGAGCTTGTCAACATCCAGCCTAGGCTGGGATGGTACCATTCTCCAGGATTTAAGGTGCAGCTTTAGAGTTGCTACAACAAGCCTGTGGTCAGTATTGAGGAACTGAGCACTCCGGTAGACCCTGCAGTTCTGGATCATCCTCCAACGACCATCAATGAGGACATGGTCAATCTCCTTTGCCACACCGCCAGCGTTGGAATACCAAGTCCAGCGATGAGCTTGTGGGCGCTGAAACCATGAACCAGCCACCCTCAGTCCATGACTTCTTGCAAAGTCAAGGAACTTAGTGCTATTCTGGTTCATAGTTCCTGACCCATGGGGACCAACACACACCTCATAACCATCCCTATCAGTTCCAGTCGATGCATTGAAATCCCCCAAGACTAGAAGTGTATCTCGTCTGGGGCACTGATCAACCACAGACTCGAGTGTGGCGTAGAATGCATCCTTCACGGTGAGATCACTCGCCTCAGTCGGAGCATAAACAGAGACCAGGGAAATGACACCTAAGGAGTGACGAATCCTTAATCTCATAATACGCTCGTTGACCGGTGTTACCTCAATTATCATTGGGGTCAGCTTATTGGACACAGCTACAGCAACTCCTTGGGTATGGTAACCATCAGAGCGACCAGACCAATAGTAGGTGTAACCACCCACCATTATCTCACCGCAATCCGGTCTCCGAACCTCAGAGAGAGCTGCAATCCCGATGTCCAAACGCTTGAGCTCAGATGATAACAGAGACAGGTGATCATCCTCTCTTAGGGATAGGACATTCCAGGCACCCACCCGAAGGGACCGCCTCAGGTTAACCCAAGGAGACCGCCGTCTGGTGGACGACACCTCAGCACCACTCCGACACACTCTCCCGCAATCTGACCCAGGGATGTTACCCCGTGGTTTCCCTCCTATCAAAGATTGGGGGTACTGAAGGCTTTGCCCCAATCTCGTCATCCGGTGAGCTGCCCTGCGAAGGGAAGCTGCACAGGAGGTACTCCCACGGAGTGGGTTTTCAGATTTTTTTGCGTTTTTGCGTTTTGCGGAATGAAGGGTTTTACGGTGGCTGGAGTGCAAATCCTGCCACCAACCTCCTATTGAAAGTAACCCAACTGCAGGAGGACGTCCGCAGACACAGTTGGGCACTAGATATGGATGGCCGTTGACTCACAAGGAGCTCCTCCGCCCTTTGACAGGTTTTGTTTTTAATCCTGCTGGGTGTCCATATCCAAACACCCTCCTCACCAGGAAACATGGTGGGGGAGACGGTTTAGTCGCCGACAACCCGACCATGGAACAGGTTAGTACAGGTTTACATGGTACCTGTAGCAGGTCACAGATCGAACCTGACCTGACCCAACGATTATATTATGAATGTGCTTACAACCTTCGAATCACGCGAAGTCATCAGCGACCCAAAACCTGCTCTTTAAAGTTGCACACAGAGAAACCGTCCCATATAAAGGGAGGGGCGCTTTGCGCCTCCCTTGATTCAGCAGTTTAAAATTTGAAATCTCGCTCAGGTTAAGAGATTCTCGAGCTTATCGCATGTGCTGAAATGAAATTATGACACAAACATTGGCGTTTCCGGGCGTTTCTAAGCGTTGCAATATATCCAGTGATTTGTACATATGAAGATTAGGCATTCGATGATATGAGGGAGGAAAGTGAAGAAAAAAAAATTGAGTGCTTTATCGTTTCCAAACTGCTGTGGCCTGTTCCAAGTCAAGGCATTGTTGAGCAGGCCAAACAAAAATGGCAAATTAAGACCCCAGCGAGGGAGAGCATGCTGACCCAAGGGGCTGACCAAGGATGAAACCCTGATGAAGGATACAATTAAATAAGGCCGTTAATTATCTTCAACAGGGGTGTTTTAATTAACCCAAACACCCAATTTTCACTCTTGCACTTCCTTGGAGTTTTCTTGGTGTGCAGGCAAAGTTTCAGGCTGCTAGGTTTTATAGTTTTGGGGTTATGGAGGAGACATACTGACACACACACACACACACACACACACACACACACACACACACACACACACACACACACACACACACACTGACACACATTTATATTTGTTCGTTTAGATTGGGTTTTATTCATGTGTAAGGCTTGTGGACAAAGTTTTATACAAAATGACATAATACACAAAGAACAGGGACATGAAAACAACAGACTAACCAACTCAGTACAGGGGACTCGAACTTGGGGTCACAGCATCATGACCACAGACTGAAACAGCAGGAAAAAAATGAAAAATAAAAACACATTATATTTTGAAATTATCCTCTGGCATATTGATTTCATTATCCTCAGCAGCCTGTAAAATTTGAAACATTCATCTGGTGAGACAGACTCATGCATGGAGAGGAGAGGGCGTGATCAAACTCCATGTGGCGATCTAAAACAGAGAAGAACGAACAGTGCGGCAGTGAGGTCACAGTTGGACAGAACAGGCAAGGGAAGAAAAGGAACAGGAAGAGAGGAAGCATGTTAACCTCTCAGTAGGATGCCTGGGTTCGGTGAGTTATGGTGATATTGGGTAGAAAAGATTATAGGTAGGGATGGGGGTTGACCTGAGATGGTCGTGCATTACCTTCTTTAAGCTCTGGAGAAAATAATGTGATTGTATTGAAAAACCTCAGGAGGATGGTTCCATAAACCGGGGAAAAGAGGAACAAAAGGGTGGGATATTTGCGGTGAGCCTGGATTTTGGGAGCTTAACCAGGATAGTGTTACATGTACACTGGAGTTGTTGGGAATGGTCAGAACTCAGAAGGGAGAGAGAGAGAGAGAGAGAGAGAGAGAGAGAGAGAGAGAGAGAGAGAGAGAGAGAGAGAGAGAGAGAGAGAGAGAGAGAGAGAGAGAGAGAGAGAGAGAGAGAGAGAGAGAGAGAGAGAGAGAGAGAGAGAGAGAGAGAGAGAGAGAGAGAGAGAGAGAGAGAGAGAGAGAGAGAGAGAGAGAGAGAGAGAGAGAGAGAGAGAGAGAGAGAGAGAGAGAGAGAGAGAGAGAGAGAGAGAGAGAGAGAGAGAGAGAGAGAGAGAGAGAGAGAGAGAGAGAGAGAGAGAGAGAGAGAGAGAGAGAGAGAGAGAGAGAGAGAGAGAGAGAGAGAGAGAGAGAGAGAGAGAGAGAGAGAGAGAGAGAGAGAGAGAGAGAGAGAGAGAGAGAGAGAGAGAGAGAGAGAGAGAGAGAGAGAGAGAGAGAGAGAGAGAGAGAGAGAGAGAGAGAGAGAGAGAGAGAGAGAGAGAGAGAGAGAGAGAGAGAGAGAGAGAGAGAGAGAGAGAGAGAGAGAGAGAGAGAGAGAGAGAGAGAGAGAGAGAGAGAGAGAGAGAGAGAGAGAGAGAGAGAGAGAGAGAGAGAGAGAGAGAGAGAGAGAGAGAGAGAGAGAGAGAGAGAGAGAGAGAGAGAGAGAGAGAGAGAGAGAGAGAGAGAGAGAGAGAGAGAGAGAGAGAGAGAGAGAGAGAGAGAGAGAGAGAGAGAGAGAGAGAGAGAGAGAGAGAGAGAGAGAGAGAGAGAGAGAGAGAGAGAGAGAGAGAGAGAGAGAGAGAGAGAGAGAGAGAGAGAGAGAGAGAGAGAGAGAGAGAGAGAGAGAGAGAGAGAGAGAGAGAGAGAGAGAGAGAGAGAGAGAGAGAGAGAGAGAGAGAGAGAGAGAGAGAGAGAGAGAGAGAGAGAGAGAGAGAGAGAGAGAGAGAGAGAGAGAGAGAGAGAGAGAGAGAGAGAGAGAGAGAGAGAGAGAGAGAGAGAGAGAGAGAGAGAGAGAGAGAGAGAGAGAGAGAGAGAGAGAGAGAGAGAGAGAGAGAGAGAGAGAGAGAGAGATAGATCAGAGGGGAGCAAATAAAGAAAAAGATGGGCCACCGACCTGTCTGCGATGTGCGTGCAACATGCCTTGTGAGTTGAGCAACATGAGGCGATGCTTTACATGGTGCAATCAATTGATGGGATGGCCCTTTTACTTGTTGCGTTGTCTTGTACGTTGTCTCGTCTATAAAGGATACACGTACATCCTGTGGGCGGTGGTGAAACAAGTGCCAATGCGGTCATGACTCGTTCCGCCCGCTCGGAGGCGCCTGTGAACCACAAGATGTGTGCTCGAAAATTATAACTCTTGACCTAAAAAATGAAAGAAAGGTTGTGTAGATAAATACGTGTGTGTGTGTGTGTGTGTGTGTGTGTGTGTGTGTGTGTGTGTGTGTGTGTGTGTGTGTGTGTGTGTGTGTGTGTGTGTGTGTGTGTGTGTGTGTGTGTGTGTGTGTGAAATTCCCTGTGTCCCACATGTGCTTGTGAAGTGGTTAAAGTACCAGCCAAGTGTTTGGATGGTATGTTTTGATCATTATTTAATTGGCCCTTTTACAGGATTAAGTGCACTCGTTGGTGTACGAGAGTGCAGTTTTATTGCTTGTTACAAACTTCGTTTATTTCATTTATCTGACGTTATTTCAGAGCATAACTTCTAAGTCTACTGTGTCATCTAATTTTGGATCTCACTAAAATTGAACATCCAAGTCTCATAATGTTTCAAGTGAAGCAGCTGCCAGCTCCAAGGAGATCCATGAATGTTGGCCACATATGGCAAAGGTGTTACCATCATCCTCTATACAGAATGCTATCGAAATGTTTGGTTGATTTTAAGAGCGGACTTGAGCCCCCGGAAGATGAACCCGGGTCGGGACGTCCGGTAGACATGTGACCGCACCACAAATTGCCGCCCTGTATCACACATTAAATATTAAGGATCGTCGTGTCAAGATCACTGAAATATCCACAGAATTTTGAATTTCTCCAAGCAGCATTTTCACCATCATCTACGAACTGAAGATCTCAGCAAGGTGGAACCCTTGAAACCTCAGCACTCATTATGTTGTTACGGATCTGGAAATCATTTGCATTCAACATACAGGTCCCAAAAGTCAGTTATGTCGTTAAGTATTTGTGTAGTTAGAACCCCTCCTTTAGGTTTAGTGGGACGACAGGCTGTGCATTGAGCAGGCGCTTCGCTCGCCCAACCCGAAACCCCACACAGGAAGGGCATGCCGTGGAACCCTGTCCAATCAAGGCGGACACTGGCGCGTGCTTCACGGAGCTCCGCCCCGTACGAAGGCATTCTTTTTTCCCTCTCGTGGTATTTAAGAGAGGGGCGCGTCTGAGGAAGGAGGAGGGGTGCGAGCGCTGTGTGGAGGAATGAAAGGAGGAGTTCTGTGGACGGAAGTTCTTGTGTGGTTACGAGTAGTGGTTGCGAGGGACCAGTTTTGTTCACGGTGGCTGAAGAACCAGTTTGTTCACGGTGGCTGGTACGAGGAGTTCTTGGCTGGTTTTGACCACGACTATTCACTACCCGAGCTCTGCCATGAACCACGAGTCCCCCACGTGCGACTGGGACCAGGCCGACGACCATTGGCAGGTGCCGCAGCATGGAGTACCCCCTTTCTCCGACGGCCATGTACCCATCCGGACTCTGACTCCCAGCTCATCTCTCTCTCATCAGCTGGAGGGTCCAATAAAGAATTCTGGGTTTCTTTTCTTTTTGTGTGTGTGTCTGCGTGTGGGCCCGTCTTTAAGTATAACTGTGTAAGTGATCTCCTTGTTAGTTGGTATAACTGTGTAATCCTTGTAAATATTCCTTGCATATTTGCGTTAAGTCTTGCCTGTCTTTTTACTGTTAATAAATTTATTAGAAACGTTCCCAGTCCGTTTCTGTCCCTTCTTACATTGGTCCAGCATGGTCCGGGTCTGAGTGTAAGCGGGGTTTCATCCCCAATAATCCGTTCATTCCAGCTGGCAAGACTTAGGCAGTTTCCGCTCGGCTGCACCCGAACCGGAGTTGGTAGTCGGTAGTTGGAACTTTACCGCAGTCGGTAGAGTGACCCAGTTCGAGCAAGACTTAACGAGGGCGTGGTTTCCCCGGTAGTCAAAATCGCGTAGTTAATTAGGTAAATTGCTTTTTGACAAACAGACCCTACGCTACCCGGTTGAGATATTGGCGTCCACGGTCGGTTCATCGACCCGCCAGCTCACGGAATTATCCGGAGGGATGGCCGACAATTCCGGAGAGTCTGGTGGGAGACGACGTAACCTCCCCCACCGAGCGGTCGTTCTCGCCACCGACCCCTGGCCCACAACAATATAGACAGCAACGGCGGGCATCGTGCCACGAGCTTGTCAAACTGTTCATGCAGGACACTCCTGACAACAACTCGAGTTTGGTAATTGCTGACGATCGGTGTCTTCACCACTTGGATCTTGAAGCCAAGTTCCATGCAAATGCACAAGCACAAGGGATTTCCGTCACACAATAAATTTAACACCAGTCCCTTTGCCAACAAGGTCATAGCCTTGGATTTCTGGTTAAACCAAAAGGGAAATCCTGCTTCTTGCCTAGCTGCGTAACAAAACTGCATGTGACGGGGGAAAATGACGTCGGCCTCAGAGAAAGTTTGCGGTAGGCCATAAAAGACAACTACTGAGGGATCTTGACCAAAGGTGTGCTTCTCCTTCATGACAAGGCACCTCTGCAATTGTACAAAAAGGACCATGTTGTCCATATCGCCAGTCGTGATTGTGGTTTCAAGCTACCCGCCAAAAAAGATCCCTAAGTGCTGACGTTTCGAGCCTACGCTTCGACAAAAGGGCACAAGACTTGAACCATCAGCGCTTTGTGACCGTTCACGGCGGATAAGTTTAACCATTTTATAACTTGCATTTTATTCCTTCATGCTGCCAGTGCAGACCCCTAGTTAGCGATACCACCGAAGGTGGAAGGAGGTTATGTTTTCACCCCCTTTCTGTTTGTTTGTGTACAGGATATCTCAAAAAAGTTGTGGACTTATTCGGATGAAATTTTGCGGACAGGTTCGAACTGATGAGATTTGGGTGAAGATCTGATCCGGAGATGAATACTAGAACTTTAAAAAGTGATTCTTCACCATTGAGAGTTGGAGCCAAAAACGATATATACCATGATATTTCAAAAATGTGTTCGGGCAGATACGTTCTCGTGGATCAGGCATGACGTGGCGGAGATATGCACTCTACCATGTGCCCTTCTAGTTGTTTTTTTCCTGGAATTAGCAACTATTTTGGTGGCTTCAAGCTCCTGGATCACTCAACCCATCTTCCTTCTCCCACCCCACCCCTGGACACCCTGGATATGATCCTTGGTGACTTTATCTGTTTGGAAATTTGAAATTCCACTTGCGTAGCCACCGATTTGCTGACGACAAGGAACTGACTGAAGCAACCGATACGCGATCGAAGGAACAACGTGAAAACTTCTGTTTTCCTGCCGCAGTCAATTTGAAGCACAATTGGAGCAAGTGCAGTGAAATCAAGGGACACGATATTGAAAAACAAAATAATTAGCATATCTTGGTCTGTTGTATCTCATCCCTTACATAGAAATGGCAGGTGGTTGGTTGTCAGGTGAATGGAATGAAAACATAAGATAGGTAGATAAAAAATAAAACACCTTAAATTTCTTCAACTGTGAATTACCAATTCTGATGACTTTTCATCCTTAAATAAAGCCTGGTGTTGGTTTATGTGGTTAGGGTGGCTCGCTTGGGATCTTAGGGTCCTGAGTTTTAGCCCTGTTGGCTGCTGAATTAACACCAGGTGGGGTTGACTCAGCCTGTCATCCTTCTGAGGTTGACAAAATGAGTACCAGTGCACCGGTAGAGGGGCACAGCTGTGCTTCCAAGAAATGAGAGCTACCTGGAGGCCAAGCTGCCATACGCAGGAACGGAACAGACCCTTAAATATAACTTCAATGACGTGTACATTCATATCAGTGCCAGAAACAGTCCGACCCTTGTCGGTCCACAATTGGTTCCACAATGTGAGCATTTAACAGTCGACCACAGATCCACAAAAACAACACGTGATGATGAAAAGTGGCTCTTCGTGGAATTACCGAGAGATTCATGGAAATCGCTTTTGTTGCTTTATTTAAGGTGCAATTTTTGTTTCATATAATGATTGTGAAGTGAAGAAATTGATGATCATCATATCTTGTGATTCAGTTTTGATGGATTTTTGAAATTTTTGAGGTACGCACACTCGCTTCTCGGCTGAGTAGCCTGGGTTTGAATCCTGACCCAGCAGGAAACTGTCATCCTTGTGTTTCACGGGCAGGGTGATTCGGCAATGTGTGTGTCGTCCCTAGGATGGACGTCAGACTGGGTGTCTCGTCTGCTAACATTAGTTGGTGGACGTTAAAGACTCCACGGTGTTGTGTGTGAAGAGGAGGCAAGCTATCGTCAGCACCATGAACAAACTCCAAATTCCTGCCCTAACTACTGCTGGGGAAGGGGGGGGGCAATGGCAAACCACCACATGTACCCTTGCTTGGGAAGGTGTTTCAGTGGCACTGACACTCGGTAAAGAGCCTGGGGCATCAGAGAGAGAGAGAGAGAGAGAGAGAGAGAGAGAGAGAGAGAGAGAGAGAGAGAGAGAGAGAGCTGAATTAGTCATGTCAACATGGGTTTGCATGACTGTTCCAGGATATGATATTACAGCAATTGTTCCATTACACAAGTTATTCAGTGTCTTCATTGTGGTTATGACGTCATCATACTTGGGTAACTCGTTTGTTGTGTAACTTGTTATAGTCTTATTGAATTACTAGCAGGGACTACCCGGCATTGCAAGGAGTGGGTGGGGTGTGGGATACCCAGCGCTGCCCAGCCAGGTTTTCCTGGTGGTAGTTTCGGCACGTGTTGGATATTGAAAAGTTATTGAGTTATTGGCTTCACGGGGGTTACCTTTTTCCTTCGGGCCAGCGTCAGCACTGCTTGACCCCACGTCACGATGTACCATGTACAACGGCCTTTGTTGCCCTCAAAACGGACGTCAAGGCCGACCGACGTGTTGTAGCTTAAAACCTTGCCCAGAATCTGATCTACCCACTCCCAAAACTTGGAGGCTCTTCGGTGCCGCGGTTGAGAAGTGAAAGAATAACGCACAAAGACACAAACACTTGTAAATATTTTCAAGATTTGGTCAGTGTATTCAAGCTTGTCATCTGAGCCTCTGAGCAAAGTGATGGATATTTCACCCTTGAATTTATTGGGGCTCCTTGTAACTATTGGGGCTTTTTCCTCCTTGTAATTAAAAACTTTCATATTCAAGTCCCCAAAGTCACTCAACCTTTGATATCTTTGCCCTGACATATGTAAGAGGGAGAAATATATAATCCAGGGTTGCAAAGTGAAAGATTGTTTTTTTCTACATAAAGTCTATGCTGATGGAATAGCAGGAAGGTAACAAGAAGGAAGGAAGGGAAGCGACATACAGACAGTGGGACAACAGGTGCATGCACCAAGTGAGAGAGTGAATGATGAAAGAAAGGAGAGAGAGAGCTGAGAAACAGTAACCCTCGGGTGGAGAGCTTGGATAGGGGAGGGTTAATAGAGGGAGAAAAGAAAGATGGAGGATGACATGAGATTGTAGTGCCCCTGGAGGGAGGAGTGGGGTTTATCCTCCTCGTGATGTAATCCAAACCTCTGGTTTAGGTGTTTAAAACCAAAGTACTTGATTTCATTCGATGACGAACATTTGTGTGGCTCGTCCGCACAAAGAGGCTGGCAGGATGGTCGAAAGGTTCACACACTCGCTTCTAGGCTGTCTCGCTTGGGTTTGAATCCCGACCCAGCGAAAGCTGTTCCACAGGCAAGGTGGTTCATCAATGTGTGTGCTGTCCATCGGATGGACGTTAAACGGACGTCCCATCTGCTGGCATTAGTTGATAGACATGAAAGACCCCACGGCGTCCTTCGTGAAGAGTCGGCGAGCTGTCCTGTCCGGCACCCTGTCCAAATTCCTGCCCTAACCTCCATGTCGGAGTGGTGACTCGTCCGGGGTTGTACCCCTAACCAAACGAACTCCTGCATAGAGCCTGGTTCATGATCATGATCTGCATCATGAAGTTGGGTAGTTGGATGTCTTCCGCTTGGTGTTTCCATGCCATACGCGGTGTCCAACTTCTGGGCACAAGTTTCACCTGTTGTGGCAGTTCGTACTCAACTCTCCTTGTCATCTGGCCTCGACTCTAAATGGGCCAGGTATGTGTTCAAACCTGCCCAGAAGCTCAGCCACGGTGGTGTACGTGTGTTTTCTTGTGTGTCTGCAGAACGTCCAACTAATCTGTAATGTCATGCAGCAAATATAAATGGTGTAGTTAATAATGCTGGCCATGGTCCATTTAACCATTGATTTGCCTGAAAGGTCCTCGTGATTTTAAATAAATAATTCATTAAAAACTTCCTCGTCATTGATGTTATAATAATTTCACAACTCTTTCGCAGTCAGGTCCACGAGAAGAGTAATTGTCACCTTCGTGTCAAGGCTTGATGTCACGTTCACAGAGCGAAATCGCTTGAACTGAAAAAAAACACTCCACGATCCGGCCACGTCATCCCACCTTGGTGTCACCTGGTGTTGGCTTTCACCGGTCAAGGTGGTTGCTTTAACATCTCAAGGTCTTAAGGTTGAACCCCCCTGTCGTTACGTTGAATTAACACTACGTGGGTTGACTCAGCCCGTCATCTTTCCGAGGTCGGAAAAAATGAGCACATACCCACTTACTGGTAACAGGGGCACTGCACGGGCTGCATACAAAACAACAACAACAACAACAACATTCCACCTTGGTGTGTGTCTGGAAGCTTGAAACGATGTGCTTTTTTTTGTATACAGAGTCAAGGCTCATGGAAGAGCTGGAACTCAGAAGGTAACAGGACAAAAGGAAGAGCAGAAAGGGAAGGGGGACGACTTGCCAACGGCAGGACCGATGGAGACAATAGATGGGGACGGACAAACAAGGGATATTGGGAACCATGAAGGGTCGTGAGGGGGTGCAGGTGGTAGATGAGATGGATACAGGAGCAAACTAGAGGGGGAGCACTCGGGAGAGTGCAAAACCTCTGCCGCCAATACTGCTGGGTCACTCGAGTGAACCTTATATCGTATTCATTAAATATGATGTCAACAGTGCTGAGAGTTATAGTTCTTTTCTCCAACATTTTTTTTTGGGGGGGGGAGGGTTGGAAATCACAAAACATGTAGAAATGCAAAAAAAAAAATTCTCTCTATTTTTTTTGGGGGGGTAACAATTTTTTTGGGGTGGGTTGGAAATCACTTAAAACATGTAGAAATGCAAAAAATTCTCTTTTTTTGGGGGGGTAACAATTTTTTTGGAGGGTTGCAAATCGCTTAAAACATGTAGAAATGCAAAAAAAAAAATTGGGGGGGGTTGGAAATCACAAAACATGTAGAAATGCAAAAAAAAAAATTCTCTTTTTTTGGGGTGGGGGTAACAATCTTTTTGGGGGGGTTGGAAATCAATTGAAACATGTAGAAATGCAAAAAAAAAAAAAAATTTCTCTAACAATTTTTTTTGGGGGGGGGATCCAAGTCCAAAATTTCATGGCATGATCCTTGGACCACACCTAACCCCCCCCCCCCCCACCAAGTTTCGTTGAAATCCGTCGAGGAGTTTTTCCATAATACTGTTCACAACCAAAGAAACAAACAAACAGAAAGGGGTAAAAACAGTAACCTCCAATCTTCGATGGCGGAGGTTAAAAAGAGAGAAAAATTTAGGGTTTGTTGGGGGGGGGGGCATTGATTTAACGGGTGGTAGAAAAGATGGTGGTTTTGTATGAAGGGTGATCTGAGATGGTGGCGAACAGCTCTCTGAAGACCTGGAGGGAATAATGAGATTGAAGTTTAAAAAAATTTATGGATGAAGTCATTGAAGAGCAAATTCTCGTCGTCAGGGGGTGTTGTTGCACCTTCCTCGGTGAGCCAGTGTGTACCCACATTCGTTGAATCGTCCTTTTGAAGACACCGTTCTGAATTCAGTTTCGCCGTGCCCTTTTCGGTCGCCTTCAGTCGCCGCGCTGAAAAAAACATCCACCGAACGGGTTTTTGCCGCGCGATTCCCTTGGTAAATCGATGCGATATGAGCGATCGCTGATGACCAACTTGCACTGCAATTAAAACAATCACTTGGTGGGCAACGTTTGTGACACACAGTGTGCTTGTGACGTCATAAGTGAGGGCGGGGCGTTTAAGACGGAAAGGGGTGTGGCTTACGGAACATTTGTGTATATAAAACAGTGTGGACGGTGGTGCGGACGAGTGCGGGTCGGAAGTGTTGTTACTCAAGCTTCGTGCAAGGTGAGTGGACACACACACACACACACACACACACACACACACACACACACACACACACACACACACACACACACACACACACACACACACACACACACACACACACACACACGTCCTTCATAGACAAATCGCATTCCAGGGTAGGTTTGTATGTCCACTGCATCTGTAATTTTTCAAAAAACTTATTTATTTATTTTTTAAAAAAGTAATAAATGCCATTTTTTCTGCCCTGGTCCTAAATGAAAGAGCCCCCGGACTTTCTCCGTCATGTGATCTGAACTTTTTCCTTTTTAACGGGAAAAGTTTGTGGCGAGGCTCTTTCGGCGCAGGACCGTGTCGTGTACATTGTTCGACTTGTGATTAAGGACTTGCACGTGTGCTTCCCCCCTTCCAGGTGCGCCGTGCGATGACCGAGCTCATCATGGGCCCGACGGAGGATGTCAGATTCAAGGCACGCGAAGGTAGACTGCTTTTCCAGGTGAGAACTGAAACGACCAAAACATCCAACAGTTCATACGATTAAGTTCGTGGCTCCCTTTCAATAGTTTTTACTTTGTCACAAAAAAAATTTGGAGCAAGTTTTTATTTATTTATTTCCACCTGCATTGTAAAAGTGTTGGGGGGGGGGAGAGTAGAAAGTGGAGTTGAGAAAATTTCATACCAAGCCCATGACCTTATAGTATCCTGCACGGTAGGTAGTCACGTGGTCGATTCCCTTGATGAATTGACGCAAGAGACTTGCGCAAAGTGGAAAATGACTCGATAGTCTGGTGCTGGTACTGGTGGGATGCACTGCATTGTTGGTCATTCTCAAGGACTTCATTTTTGTTCGTCTAAATACCAGAACACGAGTGGCTCTGCCATTGCCTGCTGTTATCTAATCGTGTCTACATTCCCACCACTTGTTTATTTATTTATTTATTTTTTTATTTATTAGTCCAACAAGCATTTGATTTGTTTTACATGGCATGCCTTTTGCGTTCGTGCTGCATACCTAAACTGACGATGAGTGGTCGTGGTATCAAGTTCCAAATGCCGGTGAAAAGGTACTCCAGTGGAAAGGGTAGGGGTCTACAACCCCAACCCAACCCTTCTATCCCCTCCTCCTCCTCGGGATATTACATGATTATACTGTTCAAAAATTAAAACTTCACTTGGTATTTTTAACGTGGGTTTGTGACCATAGATGGACAAATTCAAACCTCACCTGTGGTTTTGGACATTGTATGTTTTATTTTTTCAATCTGGGGCCCCTCCTTTTAAAAATTATCTTTCGTGATGCTTCATCTGCCTCGACAAAGTGTTCATTCAAAGTTTAATTTCATTTGGAGCAATTGATGGCGTGAGTAAGCTCTGAAAGGATATATTGCGCCACTTGCACAAGCTCTCTTAACTCTCATCGTTAGGCAAAAGAGCAAGTATTAAAAAAAATAAAAAAAATAAAAAAACATATACATATAATGTCCTATTGTTTGCCAGAATAAAAAGCCTGTTGTCAATTGGCAGCTATATGGAAGTTTTCTGAATGTATATGGCATTGTGACATGCACGTAATCTCAAAATTTACCCCCATCCCCAACCACGTGCTCTCTGCGTTGTTTCATCCCCTCATCCCTTTATCCCTTCATGCGTTCTGCTGCGCCAGCGCTCATCGCACAGTTTCCGATGACCTGAGGGACCAGGAACAATTTTTGGAGTCAGGACGCCGGCGCGTGCATGACGTGCGCAGCTGCTATTTATAAGGCACATAAGGAGTGGGGAGGATGGTGTCAGGCGGAGGTTGATCTGGGATCTAGGGCTTGGCCCTCGAGTCAAAAGGAGCGATTTGGGGAAAGCGGGGAAAAAGGCATGTGGAGGAGTCGGCAAAGGAAAAGTTAAAGGTTCATTTAAATTGGGGGGGGAAAAAAACCCCAAAAACGACCATCGATGTACAGTACTCTGTATTTAATTAATTAATTAATTAATTGTTTTGCATGTCGAGGGATTAATTTTAACCTTGGGTTTCAGTATCATGACAATGAGGCAAATGCTAAAGGAAGCATGTGGAGATGCAAACCCAAATTTTCTTCACTCTTCAAACTCCACAATGTGTGTCTGTTTTGCGCAACATGCAATCTTCTTTTGGTTTCCGTTTTAACAATACATTTGTTGGTTGTGTTGTAAAATTGACTTTCTGTAGTCCGCGTATTGCTACAAAGCAACGCAGGTGGATACGAAACGAGATGTTGAATTTTGAGCGTCTGCAGGAGACTGATCCCCTTTTCCTTGATTGTTATCCGCAGATTTTTCCTGATCCGTATGACCCTTGTGACGTCTGCTGCGTCAGTACAAAAGTCCGTTTGCCATCCATCGTCGTGGAACCGATGGACGCGGGTGACGTTGAAAGTGGGGAACTGCGTTGGCCTCCTGCGGAAATGCTCTCCGAGTCCGAGTCGATCACTACACGGCAGAGTGAAGAACAGGGAACGCATGGTAAAGCTGGCCAATTGTCCAAATTTGAGTCCTCACGGGGAGGAAGGGAGGACTAAACCTAATTATATTTTTCAGATCATGTATCTTAACTTCAATTTTTACAGGTATCCATGTGAAACTTTTGCCACCACATCGTGTGTAGCTGTAAGCCCGCTGAACCACCCCAGAAACTTCAGGATCTATACGTTCTTTCCCCAAATAGAGGCTTTCTGAACACCTCTTCCATCTCACCCTCTCCAATTTCTGGAACCTCTTTCTTGAGGCTATTGAATCCCTTCCCTCTCGGGCTTAAAGCAGGCGTTTCCCCACCATTTCTTATCCTACCCCATCCTTATCTGCAATCTTCTCCGCACCCATTAACCCTACTTGGCCAAACCCAACCCTCTTCCTTGTAGATTTTATTTTCAAAAATGTTTTGTTTTTTTTCAACTCCATTAATTTAATATAAACTAGCAAGTTTTCCATACCGCATGGGATTTTAAATGGGGTAGCGATGGATAGATAGGGCATCTTCTGTCGTTGAGCTGGCAAGCTGGGAGTAGCAATTCACATTTATTGCCACATCTGATGCAATTTTAAATGCTCTAATGGCGGCGAGGTGCTCCACTTGAAACTGTTTGTTCGACGGTGTATAACATTTTGATGCCTGGGGTCCATGATACAAATTTGTATTGGTGTAAAAGCCAGTGAGAAATTGCAAATTAATAAACATTTGATGAGTGCAACAGAATTTAAATATTGCATTTCAATAAAATAGACTTTATCAAAGTTTTTTTTTTGACTTGTACTCCTCAAGATAACATAACCACAAGCAGACGAAGAAGAAGCACCGAACTCTCATTTATAAAGTTACAATGTAATCTCCGCAACATTGATTGGTTGAGAGGAAGAAAGGATGGGATTACCTGATTGGTAGAACCACAGAGCATCATGAATAATGAACAGATGGAGATGAATCACCAGGAACCAACAGAAATGTAATGCTCATTATTTGAGGGCTAGGAGAGGGGTTGTGGTTTTCATGATGACTCAACGTTGACTGTGGTCCAGTTGTCACACAGTCAGGCCATCATTGTCAAAATAGATATTAAGTTTGGACAAATTATTTCTGCCTCCAAAGAATAGAATGGGATTGGTTTACCTGATGAATGTGGCCTCCATTGTATGAAGGTGAGCTAAACAGCGTCCTCTACTCAGGATTTTATACCAGCCAATATGATATTGCTCTGCACACTGAGGATTATTCAGTAAATGGTGGTAAACAATTTCAGAGGCACAGGGAATAGTTGTAGTACTGTGTACATTCTTACAAGCCCGAGTTGGTTGTCTCTGGTCGGTTGACTGATCCCCAAAGGGACGTGTTGTTCAATACGATCTTTCATTCTCAAAGATGTGCGGCCCACGCACCGAGTGTCACACTGGCGCTGAAATTCGTAGATATTCTTACTTATACGAGAGGCGGGCAGAATGTCTTTTTCGACTGACAGAAGCAAACCAACGGTTGGTGACAATCACTTGTGGTTGAACAGCATCGTAAGAATGGAGCACTGTTTGATCTGGTTTTGAAACCATTGAGATACTTTGCCTTTCCAACGAAGACAGTAGGTATACCGGACATTAACCAGGTCTGATTACAGGATTCCTTGGTGGGTTCAGGAATTTGTGTGTAAATATATATATATATATATATATATATATATATATATATATATATATATATTTAGTCATATATCATCTATTGATGACCTGTTCAGGATTCCCATTATCAAGAAGAATAGTCTTAATGGTCTCAATTTCAGCATGGACTTTATCTGTGGAGCAGATCTTTCTTGCTCTATTGACCAAGATACCAATCAATCCAATCTTGTATCTGGAGGAACTGTAAGAGTCCCACTGAGTATACTGTCCGGTAAAAGTAGACTGATGGTAGACGGTGGTTTTGGAAGCGTCGGCTGATTTCTCAACTAAGACTTCCAAGAAGGGAAGTACGCCAGAGCATTCCATCTTGAAGGTGAACTGTCGGGATGGATGGAGAGAGTTCAGGTATGCCAAGAACACTTTACTTGCTGAGGTTGACTCGAAAGACAGTAAACATGTCATCTACATACCGATAAATAGATGGAAGGGGGTTGAACTCCAGGATGTGGATCTGCAAAGGCACGTTTTTCACAGTAACCTACAAAGATGTTTGCCAAGACGGGGCCGATAGGGGATCCCATCACGACACCATCGATCTGAGTATACATCGAATCATTGAAACTGAACTCAACAGAACGGGTCACCATATTCATTAATTCAACGAAGACAGACTCGGAGATCGGTGGAGGTGTCAATCACGATGATGCAGAAGTTGCGCGCAGATTTTGATCACTTCTGTTAGTGGGACATTCATGAATAGACTGGCTATATCATATGAGCATATTGTGCAATTCTCATTTCGGTGTGTGACAAACCATCTGGCATCAGCAAAGGTGAAGGAATCCGCAATTACATGTCCTGAGACATTGTCCAGTGCTGGCTACAATAGTTCACAAAACCATCTGGTGGGTTCATGCTGTGCAGAGCCAGGCATTGAAAGGATCGGCCGTAGAGGAACACTATGTTTTTGAGTCTTTGTCAGACCATATATCCGAGGTCTTTGCGATCCCACAGGTCTAATTGTGTCATAAACTTCCTTCGAGAGGTCTCCTCGTTTGCAGAGTTGCAATAGTCTTTTCTTCATTTGTTTCTCCAAATGAGATGTGTGGTCACGTTCAGTTGTATTTCTCAGGTGTTGGAGCTCGGACACGTCGCTCTTATTCAGAATGACCATGCCAGAGCCTTCACCTGGTCCGCAAATCTGGATTTCAGGATTGGATTTGAGGTCAAGTGTAGTGACCAGGCAATCATGTTGCACGTGGTAATCAGACAAATCGTTTGAAATCCCACAGTAAACATGAGCGAGATCAGCTAGTCTGGCCTTAAGTGCTTCGTTTGCCTCATTGGATACTGGTACGTGCTGGACCAGCTGAGCATACAGAAGCTTGAACTCTGCAAACACCTCCTCTCGCTTGACGTTATGATTCGGTATACCGAAGGTGAAACCATGAGCCAAGACAAATTATTCGGTCGCAGATAGTTTATGATCTGACAAATTGAGCACATGATTGGAGGGATTACTAATCAAGGAACCAAACCGTTTTTGTTTCAGACGGTCGATCTCACGTGAGTACACGCCTTGCTCAGCTACTTCGTCAATGGCCGCAATGTAACGACAAACGCGAATCAAGTTAAACAGAGAATTTTCATCCTCCATAAAACATACACTCGACTGTCCAACTACAACTGAGACAAGAATTCTGGATCCTTTTTCCGATATAATCTGGAACCACTCTGCTACAATACAAACACATGTCCTGAGGAATGCATAAGACAAGATGGCGGTTCACAGCTATCCTTTCAATTTTATGAAATTATTCACATTCGAGAGTTGGAGCGAATTGTACCTTTGTCTCTAATAAACAAAGATTCCATGAGTTCAACAAAATTTCAATATGAATTTCAATAAAATGGACATTATCAAAGCTTTTCGACTTTCATTCCTCAGGATAAAACTGCAAGCAGACGAGGAAGAAGCACCAAGCTCTCATTTATCATCACAATGTAACGTCCTCAACGTCGATCGGTTGAGAGAAAGAAAGGATGGGATTACCTGATTGGTGGAACCACAATGAGTCGGTGGAACAATGAACATAACAATGAACATCATGAACAATGAGTCGGTGGACATGAACAATGAATAGGAGGAGATGGATCGCCAAGAACCAGCGGAAACCTAATGCTAATTAGAATAATCCGATTATTGGACCTGGTAAATGTCCTGTGCACCTACGTCTGCCGTGGAAAGGCGAAGTGTCTCAACGGTTTGAAGACCACATCAACCAGACAGTGTCCCATTCGAACTACGCTGTTCAAACACGAGTGATTTTTCACCACCCGCCGGCTGCTTCCGCCAGTCCAAAAAGACGTTGTGCCCGCATCTCATATGATAAGATTATTTAGAAATTTCAGTGCCGGTGTGATGCCCGATAAGTGGGCCACACATCTGTGAGATTGAAGGATCGCATTGAACAACAGGTCTCTTTGGGGATCAGACGGTGTCAGTCATCCGTACAGAGACAACCAACTCGGGCTTGTAAGAATGTACACAGTACGACGACTATTCCCTGTGCCTCCACAATTGGTCACCACTTACTGAAGAATCCTCAGCGTGCAGAGCAATATCGCATTGGCTGGTTTAAAATCCTGAGTTGAGGACGCAGTTTAGCTCACCTTCGTGCAACGGAGGCCACGTTCATCAGGTCTGAAATTTATATCTCTTTTGACTATGATGGCTTGACTGTGTGACAACTGTACCACAGTCAACGTCGAGTCATCATGAAAACCACTCTCTCCCCACTAATCCTCAGCCAATGAGCATTATGCTTCCGCTGTCTCTTAGTCATTCATCTCCTCCTATTCATTATAATTCATGATGGTTCATTTCTACCGACTCCTTACATACTATGTTGTGTCGTTTCATCAGTCACGTGATCTCATTCTTTCTTCCTCTCAGCCAATCGACGTTGAGGACGTTACATTGTGACTTTTATAAATGAGAGTTTGGTGCTTCTTCATCTGTTTGGGGTTTTATCTCAAGGAGTGCAAGTCGAAAAGCTTCGATGATGTCCATTTTATTGGAATGCACATGCAAATTAATAATGGGATGTATGTAATTTTTCTTTCTTTCATTCTATTATTTGTGCCCCCACTGTGTTTTCCGTTTTATCCTCTGTCACCTCACTCTTCCATGAGTTTACATCATTTATAAAAAGTGGCACTCGTTTCCAAACATTCACAATATACAGATGCCAACCAACAATATTGGCCAAGGCTGAAATTGCTGGACTAGCTGTAACTTTTGTGCCGTATGTACATGAATAAAATGGTAGTTGTAAATATTGATAGATGTAAGTCCTAAATCTCCGTCATCTGGTTAATCTCAAAAACTCGACCACATGACCCCTTGTGAAACATCCCCTTCGGTCACGTTGGCATCAACTTGGTTGTCGCATTATGTCAAGAGGCGCGTGTCACCACATTTGTCCATTTTTCATTTGTCCACTTTGCAGCCACTAATGAATGGTTACTTGTGTAAGACAGGTAGTTTCAGGAGCTGGTAGTTTACAAATCAAATTGACCATGAGGTTATTTTCCATCATTTTGACTTATTTATTTATTTATTTCCATATTGATATGGATACTACCTCACAGTGCTTTGTCGTTGACATGAAGAACGTGCTTTTGAAGGAGGTCGCTGTTTGCATTTGGGGTTTTCCCTTTTTGGTACAAATTTGCAACGAGACATTTGCATCACTGGAGTAGACAAGTGAATGCTTTAAACTGGGGGGTTTTTTTTCTTGTTGCGTTTTTTTTTTGTATGAATTATCAAGGGTCTTTGAAGATCTAGAGCAGAACGGAAGGGGAAAAAATGCCCATAGTCGAAGGGAGGGGAGAATCAGTATGTATTGGGGATGACCTGAGGTCATGGTGAATAGCTGGCTTGAAGCCCTAGAGTGAAGAATGGGACTGAAGAGATTGGGGAAGTTGGTTCCACATCGAGACAGATGAGCGGAGGTGAGAATATTGACAATTATTGGGGAAGAAAGAAAAACAAACAAACAAACAAACAAACAGAACTTTCAAATGTTCAAATGGACTGCATTCTGACGTCATGGATCATCCTTGATTTTTCTCTCCAGATTGTTTACCACGACAAGTCTGTGGCACCAATGAAATGTGTGAAGTCCAGGCAATGCTGTGCATACAGTACTTGCCAGAACTGATGCCATTTTTTTTTCTCATTGTGAACCCATCTGCTATCGGTTTGCATTCTGTGCTTTTTTGAAATGGAGGGAACACTTCCTGCTACAATTTAAGACTACAGCATCCCATCGTATTCACAAATTATGGCCACTCCTTTGCACCTGGTGTTGGCTTAACGCTTAGGGTAGTGGGCTTTGGATCCGAGGGTCTTGAGTTAAAATCCCGCTCAGCTGTTGAATTAATACCAGGTGGGGTTGACTCTGCCTATCATCCTTCCGAGGTCGGCAAAATGAGTGCCAGCTTGCTGGTATCCTGTGTCGGAGTGGCGACCCGTCCAGGATTGTGCCAAATAGCCAAGGAGACTGCTTTGGGAGCACCAATGCTCTGAACAGAGAATGGTCCCAATCTCCTCCTCCTCCTCCTTTGCACCCATCACAGGCTTCCTGTTTGGCACGCAGAAGCAATCTGCTGTCAGCCTCCTCAGAGTTGCATTTCGAAGCTGGAACTGTAGCCACATGTTTAATTTTCTGGCACTCTTCATCCGGTACTTTTCCATTCGTTTTCTCGCTTTATCTTCCACTCATTGCATGGAATATTAGCACTTTTCTTGCCACCGGAAGACAAATATTTACATTGCTGTATCTTTTGATCCCCCCCCCCCCGCCCCAACTTCTAAGTATGTTGGTAGCTGCACGTTGCTTTTCCATTTTCTATCCTTTAATAAAAAATTTCTGAAGATGTCAAACTTACCAACTTTCCTGCTCTGGTGGCCTTCCATGACCATTCTGAATTTATCTGCAAGATCTCAGAAGTTTTAATTTATTTTACATCTCATCACATCAGTGATGCATTCATTAGCTATTTGTGATATCTCTTCATTAGTCACAATAGCTTTGAAGCTTGCCAGTGTAAATTGGCTTCTACATTGTCTGTGGAAACTGATTTTGTGATGTCTCAATGTCTTTGCAAGTGCAGCAAGTGGGATGTTCTGCCGTTGTACATCTATGATGGGAGACTTTGCTGCGTGAAGCGGTGTTATTCGTGAATTTGAATATTGTGCTTTTGCAAGCTTGATAACATCGGTGAAATGAATGATGCAGCTCTCGGCAAGTTTTGGCATACTTACATGTGATTTCGCCAGTAATACAGCGTTTCCATATGTGCTTGTTTTGCATCCTGATAGATGAGGTGCTGATAAGTACTGTACATGCTTGGCATGTTTTGGTTTCCATGTTTAAAAATATATATAATTAATTCATTTATTTATAACTAATTTATGTGTTGTTGTTGTTGTTGTTCACCTGCTCACATACTTGCTACATCCAGGTTCTGATGCTTACTGACTTGATCAAATAGTATTCTGAATTTACTTGCCTTTAGTTTCTATGATTATGTATATTATTGTATTGAACAGAAGGAATATTAAGGTTTTGTAATGTTTAATCGACAGTGGAAAACACCTTTAACTGGGGGGTCATCACACCATTGAAGCCAAAAAAGAAAACAGAAAAAAAAAATGTATCAACAGGGTATTCACCTCCTTTAAACACAATGAAGTCTTGTCCCCCAAACGGAAACCAGTAAACCTATATTATTGTAGCCAGAACTAACCTCTGTTGCGGTTGAAGTATTTTCTCATACATGTACGTACTTGGAAACTTTCCAGGTTTATATGGACCTCCAAGCTCAGTTTGTATTCCTGGAAGCTTTGGCTGATTTATGACAAGGTATAGGGAGGGAATGCTGACTCGCATCGTACGAATCTCAGGAGGTTGTGGGTGTGCGGGATCTTTCAAAAGGAGCAACTGCTAGCTTAACTGCCTTGGTAGTCTTTTTACCTTCGCATTCTGCGAAAGGTTATGTTTTGGTCGGCGTGTATTTATTTATTTGTAATCTTGTGATTCGTATAACTCAAAAAGTATTAAACCGAATTGCATGAAATTTGGTGGGATGATTGGTTATTAGCCAGGAAGCATTCGATTAGATTTTGGGATCGTTCGGGTCAAAGGTCAGGGTCAAGGTCACGAAAAGGTCAAAATCGTCTTTTTACGATAACACGGTCAATTTTTATTCAATTTGCATGCAGCTAACGCCAAAATGTTCATAATTCAACACCTCATCTTGTGATATGCAATATGACACAATGACGCCCATACTCTTGTTACCGGTTAGGGGTCAAAGGTCAGGGGGGTCACGACCTTGAAAAATATGCGGTTTTTGTCATAACGCGGTCAATTCTTGTCCGCTTTACATGAACCCAGCACCAAAATGTTCAGAATTTAATGCCCAATCTTGTGACACAATGACGTCATAACACATGTCACCGGTTGGGGTAAAATGTCGGGGGGGGGGTCACGCCCTTGAAATATATGCGGTTTTCAGCATAACTCAGTCAATTCTTATTCGATTTGCATGAAACCAGCATCAAACGAGATTACCTTCTCTTGTTGAAACGTTGTATTCACCGAGCTTGCGAGTGAAGACTCGCCAAAACGACGTGAGTTGATTGTTGTTTAGTCCGTAGCCCCCGAAAGTCGGGGGGGGTCATGACATTATAGATATGTGGTTTGTGTCATAAGACCATTCATATGAAACCAGTTCCCCACACTCATACCAAGAACAAAAAAAGTAGTGGTGGCGAAGGTATGCGCTCTATGAGTGCCCGTTCTAGTTATTTCTTTAATTACCCCCCCCCCCATTTCTTCCCCCATTTACATCAAGCTCTTTGAAATATTTTATCCATTCTACGTTAAACTCAATCGGTTGTGGATCAGCTATGTTTCTGAGTGTCATAACAAAATCTCAAAACCGGCGGGCCTGGTGAATCTTGCCATTTATTTTCCAAATGATGGTTAAGGAAGATTTCCCCTATTTGTAGACCAAGTTGATTTGGACTGATTGGTTGGTTGTAACAAAATCTACTCTGGCAACTGTAAACTTTTATTAGCTCTACAGGCAAATGCACCCCTTGTAACTGGCCTGGGATCTTGGAGGGAAAATGAAGGTTATACTTTTTTTTGCTCTATTTATTGTGTTTGTGTAACATCCATATAAAGTTGTGGCTTAATGAGTGATGAGGGTGAATATAATTTTGAAAGTCTTAAAAATGGTGCAAAATAAATTTTGAGCTGCATTGCTATCAAGCAATTCAAGGGTTCTACCTTTTTTAAACTGTTGATTATGGCAAGTTTGGGGTCTTATACATACTAGTACGGGCCCGTAGGGGCGTGCCCGTAGGTGCGTGCCAGTATGTGCAGCCCTCTCTCGCCACCTCTCTCTCGCCCCCCTCTCTCGCCCCCCTCTCTCGTCCCCCCTCTCTCGCCCCTCTCTCTCGCCCCTCTCTCTCGCACCCACTCTCTCGTCCCCTCTCTCGCCGCCCACTCTCATCCCCTCTCTCTCGCACCCACTTTCTCGCCCCCTCTCTCTCGCCCCCTCCTCTATCCCCCTCTCTTGAATTGTGACGCCCCTCTCTCTCACCCCCCTCTCCCCACCCCCCCTCTCCCCTCTCTCCCTCCCCTCTCTCGCCCACTTTCCTGCCCCCCTCTCTCCCTCCCCTCTCTTGCCCCCCCTCTTTCGCCCTCCTCTCTCCCCCCTCTCTCTGTAAATGTATTCACAAATGTATTCACAAAAAACAAATAAATAAATAAACATTAATTGTGACATCATTCGTGATGTCATAGCACCGTGTCTTGTCATTGGTGGACAGATAAATGGCCGTAACTTGGGAACCGCTTATCCGATTAATATCAAACCTTCAAAAGGCACATCTGCAGGGCCCCAGCAATATTCCTGGCAAGTTTCAATCAGATTGGACTGTCAATCGTGCCAAAAAAAAAATAATAAACATTAATTGTGACGTCATTCGTGATGTCATAGCACCGTGTCTTGTCATTGGTCGACAGATAAATGGCCGTAACTTGGGAACTGCTGTTCCGATCGATATCAAATCTCGAAAAGGCACATCAGCGGGTCCCGGCAATATTCCTGGCAAGTTTCAATCAGATCGGACCAGTGGTTGTCGAGAAACAGCAGTCGCAGACAGACAGACACACACACAGAGATTGCTGGAATTATAGATAGATATTACATGTGCAAAACGTTTTTGGAATTTTTGATCCCATCTAACAAAGTTTAGCATCCCTCAACTCATTTCTTGGTCTTCCTAACCATCTATTTCTTTATCCAACACCTTTATTTTTTTTTCTCTCTCTCTTTATCTACCCTTGTTCCCACAACCGAATTGTGAATACCATCGATAAATGGATGTCAATGTTTGTCACTTGGATAAGCTGCTTGTATAAGCAATAAACTCTACTTGAACCTGAGTCCTTCACTTTGAGAAGTCGTATTTATAATTTACTTTTTTTCTTGGCAAACTCGAGATCCCCTCTGGAATTTTGTGCATGTTGGTTCAGTTAATCCTGAGATTAAAGCGGTTATGCTCTTGATCTATTTTGGGGGACATTGATCTAAGACTCGTGGAGGAGCTTAAATGCATCAGTCACAAACAGAGCAAATACTTTGGGTAAATGTCGATATTCTTGACCATTAATTGCAAGTAAATGTGGATTTTAACCTGAGTTCCTAGCATCAGGTCTTGCTTCTGGTGGAACATGAAACGGGCCAACATGTTGCCTGCAAAAGATTTATGATGACCCAAGTAGCTAAACAACTCGCTTTATCACTGAAAATTTTGCAATAGATTTGATCATTTCAAACTTGGGAATGGTGAAGAATGTCCGTGCACGGGGAAAGGTAATACTCACCACAGACTAGTTTACCTCTTTTAAGCAAAAATTACATCCAAAGTCCAGAATGATTATTAACCCTGAATCCCATCACCACATATCTGGATGATGACCTGCTTGCAAAGTTTTTTTTTAAATCATTATCATTGTTATTATTGTTGAGCTTTAATGCATATCAACTTGCTCATATCACCAGCAAGTTTTATGACCATCTGTTTCAGTTTAAAAGCCAATCTATCAGCCGAGTGTTATAGTTTGATCTATGGGTAAACATTGACCCTATTGACGTGCTACAATGTAAACATACTCATGTACACAGTTATAACTTTACCTTGGTTCAAGGGTTTTTAAATATACTGAGGTGTTCAAAGTTAATTCTTTACCTCACTCCAAAATTTACTTTGAGGAAGAAAATACATTTTTGTTTAACATTCTGACCTTGGTTTGTTATTGGAAGTCATGAATATAACATTGCTGTTCTACCGTTTCGGCTTTTCTTGTATGTAGGTACTGACTTTGAACCAGTTGATATAAAGTTGACATGTTTTCATTATTTCCTACCTTTTAGGAGTAAATGCAAAAGCAAGCAATGACAGTATGGAAGAATCTTCTCTGGCAGAGAAATGAAGCCAAGCAGAGAAAATTAAAGAATAACTTGAAGATTTGTGGGGGTAAGTGAGATGGTCTTCCTAACCCCCGAAGACTTGTGAACAAGTATTGCGTGCCTCTTGGCATCTGTCCGACATGACTCGTGGATCTACTAGCTTCCAATCACAACTTATCCCGGTTCCAGAGGGTCAACGTTGAGTGACAGTACAACTTAACATATGCTTGTTGACTACAACAAAAACATTCATTAATGTACCTTTGCAGGTGTGAGCTTTTTGAGCTTGTTTCCACTGCTGAGTGTGCGCTGTACCAGTGGTTAGTCAACACTTTCCATGCTTCGGGCTTATCTTAACCCGTTTGGACAAAGTCCAAGTTGAGCCGATTTTTTGGTGCTTGCATGTTTTATAATGGTCATTTGATTGATTTTTTTTTTATTTTTTAATGCGAGATTAGTTATGACATTGATGCTTTTAATTATGGAGAACACATTGCTCATTTAAAGCCAAGGCCAAATTCTCGACTGTATTTCTATGGTGAAAGGGGGGAAAAAAAATTGGGATCTTGGCCTCTTTATATGAAGGTCATGTTTCCGTGCTGGAAGTCTTGTAGGATTTTCTACCATCGGTAGAGCGATTTTGTTTGAATGACTTGTCGAAAAGTTAGTTGAAATTAATGGTTGGTGTAAAATGAAGTCTCCTCTGTTTGCCTGCCATTGTAGTTCACTTTGTCAATTGTTCTTGAAAGAAAATGTCTGCCTTTGTTTGAATAAAGCAATACACTGTTAATTGACGTAAAGTTGTGTATATGTAGAAGGTAAGTTTTAACTATTTGAAGGATGACATGTTGGGCATCTGTTTTGCCTTTACTTTTTTTTTCTTCCTTTTTTGGAATAAAAAAAAAATTCAATTTCATTTAATTTTACAATGCAAGCTTTTTATATATTCTCATTTGAGTGAAACTATCCCCAAACTGGTAAAATATCTTTGTCCTTGTATAGTTAGTTTGGTCTAGGCTCTAGTTCTGCACTGCCTTAATGTACGCAGCCATGTGCTGTTATCCCATATCTCATACCCTTCGTGTTATCTGCCAGTGGCAGTAGTTGTGCTTTTTCCGCCTCTTTTCGTTTGAATTCCAGTAGACAGGAAAGCTGAAGTGGTTGTTCTGAGCTTGCATACCACTTCATCTCTAATCTCGATTGTAATTTTTTTTTAATTTTTAATTTTGGTTTTGGGTGTAAGTGGGGAAAAACCAACTTACAGTGTACTTGTGTTTCATGGGTTAAGAAATAAATTGGGGCTAACACTTTCTCACCCTCCCTTTGTTGGTCTCACCTTCTGTAAAAACTATTGGGTCATTTGTGGGGGTCATACCATCCAAGAAAAAAAAAACTTCCCCCCCCCCCAATAATTCATCCAGCCTCCTATGGATATAAGCACTAATTGTGATTTGGAATCGAATCGTTTTTGTGAAATAGAAATTAAGAAAGGAAATTGTTTTTATTTTTTTTCAGAAATGGCTTAAACGAGCACATTCAGCCAGGAATGTATTGGTTGGTAATTCGGACTATCTTCTCTCCCTCATCCACTGCTCCACTTTGAACCTTGTTACTGAAATTACAAGCTGGAAAAGATTTTTGTGCATCAATTGGATTTTCTTGCAAATGCATGAGAAGAGGAATGTATTCTCCCACTCTTCAGCGCAGGGGGGGGGGGGGGAGGGAGAGAGGGAGAACCCCCATAATCGGATGACGAACATTTCTTGAGAAAATGCAGCCATCCAATGTAATATATGATTAAGTCTTTTATCTGAGGTTCACCTGTGCTGAGTCAGTACATGACCATATTGCCATGGAATACTTGGTTCTGTAATCTACTGAGCTCAAGTTGTACTATGACTACATTTTATTTTTTTTTAATAATTAAAAAAAAAAAAGATTGGTGCAAATCTCTATTGAAAAGGGCATCCACACTCTTTTGGGGATTTGAACCCCAACCGTGTCACACTACCATATCACAATACCACACTTTAAAAAAAATGCATTCCCTGCTTGATGCGCAGCATTTCAATAAGGAAAGAGCAGCCAAGCAACCATACCATGGTATAGGCTTTGATGGTCTGTGTTCAAGTTTCTGGTGAGGAAACATCATATTTTGGTTAGTGATATTATTAAGCTGTGGTTGAGACACTGTTGGGGAAACTATTCATGACTGAAGCATCAATTTAGAACTTGTGCGATTATATATATATATATATATATATATATATATATATATATATATATATATATATATATATATATATATATATATGTGTGTGTGTAATGTATTATACCCATGCAATGTACAGGAGGGAGATGGACAGCTGGTTCTTGAAGGACATAAGGGGAGGGGGGGGGGACTTACTGCAGCTGACCACAACAGAAGTTCCCATCGTGTACAGCCTTTTTGTCTGCTGGTTGCATCATTGGTTAGGGGCGCAGCTATGCCGCTGATGGGCCAAAATGCATTCCGAGGGATTTTAGTTCGGTCTTTAATTCCATTCTCCATTCCTTTCGTGTTACTTTACACATACGACCTCTCCTTCATGCAAGCAAGTAGATAGTAACAGGACAGCTTCATTATCATTCACCGCCAGAACTCTGTTCAAACTGCGTACCATTCCCCAACAGACATTTCATTTCAACCTTCTCCGTACTCGAACCACAATGCTACAACCTTCATACAACCACCACAATACCTTCCTAATAATCCCCACAATAACCTACGCTCAACCTCCTCACCACAAACAGTTCAACCACTCCAAATGCTTCAACCTCCTCACCACAAATGCCAGAGCACTTCACCAACCTCACCACAACCGCTATGAAACACTGCAACCACAGTCGACACCCCGGATGCTCACCGCTGTCCTTTAAGGAGATTGGAGTACAATGGACATTATCCACCATGACGGATGCTTGAGGTTGGAACAGATTGGCTCGGGGTGCAAGTATGTGCTGGGGTCTATTCAATGTCATCTGAGTAACCCTGGCACTATACTAAATAGCAACGCTCATTTGGTGCCCAGAGCACGTTCGTGGCCGGAGAGTGCTCCCAAAAACCCACATCCCATGTTAATCTCGGAGTTCCATCGTATGACTGAGTTTGGGGGTGAATGAGGCCATTTTCGGCTCCAGGGCCTCACGGGGTGGAGGTATTTCTTGGGTAGGTGTCTGTGCATGGATGGGACTGCTCGGGAACACCTATAGAGCGTTTTGATCCGATTCTTGACTCCTTTGCACAGCCTCTAAAATAGCTGCAATCGGATCATTTGAGGAAGTCTACAATCCAGTCTTGGTTGGTCCTCCAGCCAGTCAGACTCCCTGCTGCAGTCGTCCACGAGAGGTCGGAGGGCCTTCTCCTGGGTGTGAGGTGACTACTTCTGAGCGAGGAGGGTCCAGACCTAGACAGCAGCACGAGGGGAAAGGAGGAGCACTGAGTAGGTGGGACACCAGACCGATAATACTTAATAAACACACACAGACTTTCTCACATGCCACTTTAAGCTGTCTTCTCACACGTTCTCTCTCCTGTCTACTGGGTTTTTTTTATTTTACTGTAAATGCACGGAAAATGAAAAGAGCAACTGCAGATATGCACCTCTTCACTTTTCCTCTTCTGCATTACATTGCACTTAATTTTGCACCTCACCACTCACATAACATAGACACCTTCAGCTTTCTTCCCTCCTCTCCACTCCCCATAAGTGACTAGGTTTTGTTAATCTGTCAACCATGCAAGGTAACAGAGGTCATGCAAACCTCAAACTTTCTCTCTCTCCTTCTTTGCACTCCAATTTCCTCGGTGTATGTCTGATGGCACCTGTTATGTAAGCATAATGACAACATTGTAGAAGTTGTATCAGGTTAGCTTTGCACTCTGTCCTCTCCTTATTGATTATTTGCATCTCTTTTGCCACACTTGTGATTACAGCTTTTTAAAAATATTATTATCACATTGTAATAAATTGCTTACGTTATAAATGCATCCTGCTCGTTCTGTCTTTTCCTCCATTGGTCCAATGTAGTCCGCACATTTGTTTAGCCCAGAAGTTCTACCACACCTATTTGGCTCTTATTAGCCGGTGCATACTTGGCAGCTCCGCTCGGCTGCACCGGATACGGGAAGTTCCACGCAAGGACATGAGAGTCCCCTTGGTATGGCCGTCCACAGGTAAGGTATCATGTAAATGAGTGTAACCCTACCAGGATTGGCAGTACTAACCGGCATTCGTGATTGCTTAGCAACCTCTCAGTGCGCAGAGTTATCTGTGCTCAGCAGCCTCAGGACCAGGTAGATGTTCGGGAGGGACTTGAGTGCTTCCCCTTGTGGTAAGCCTCGAACCCCGGATTCAAAACAATACAATGATACAAACACTCGTGAGGTAAATGAAGTATTTCAATGATGCCAATGCCGAATCCATAAATGCCACCAGTGGAAACGCTCACATAATTTCCTCATTCTCCTTTAAACTCGATCCCTTTTCATTCCAAAGAGCATCATTCCAATCACAAATTGATACCACACAATGGTACAAACACTCGGAAGTAAATGAAGAGAAAACACCGTTCTGACGTTACAACCAGATAGGGATCAGCTTCATACAGATCAAAAATCATCATGGTATTGAAGTATTTATGAAACCTCCCGCCTGCCTGAGGACATCTGCAAGGACCTCATAATGTTCCGCAGAAGGTTAGGCAGTGCTAGCCACAAAACTGAGGGAGTCGTTCAAGGTCGGACAGACTCTCCTGCTTTATAATACGAATAGAGATTATATTTATATACATATACATACGAACCGTGCTTCCCCATTGTCTCGGGTTGATCACCTGCATTTGATTTTTAAATTTATTTATATTTTCATTTGTGGATGCTTTCCGACAGTTCTGTGATTTTTCCTCGCGTATCGACTTCGATGTCCCATCAGCACACAAAATGACCGTGTTTCCGCATTGTTTCGGATCGCTCACCAACATTTTTTTTTCATTTATGGATGTTGTATGTGCTTCTGCGATTATTTTTTTTCCTGGTGTATGGGCTTTGATGTCCATTGGCATGCAAAATTTCAGCTTTCTACATCACCTGGAAGGTGTCGATCTTTAATATCAGTCTGTGGTTGGAAAGAGCCTTATTTATTAGATATACACTACATGGGCAAAAGTATGTGGACACCCCTTCCAATCAGTGGATTTGGCTATTTCAGCCACACCCATTGCTGACAGATGTATAAAATCAAGCACACAGCCATGCAATCTGCATAGACAAACATTGGCAGTAGAATGGACCAGACTGAAGAGCTCAGAGACTTTCAAAGTGGCACCGTCATAGGATGCCACCTTTCCAATAAGTTGGTTCATCAAATTTCTGCCCTGCTAAAACTGCCCCAGTCAACTGTAAGTGCTGTTATTGTTTAGTGGAAACGTCTAGGAGCAACAACAGCTGAGCTGTGAAGTGGTAGGCCACACAAGCTCATAGAACGGGATCGCCGAGTGCTAAAGCACGTAGCACGGAAAAATCGTTTCTCGTCAGTTGCAACGCTCACTGCAAAGTTCCAAACTGATTCTGGAAGCAACGTCAGCACAAGCAGTGTTCTTCGAGGAGCTTCTTGAAATGGGTTTCCATGGCCGAGAAGCTGCACACAAGCCTAAGATCACCATGCGCAATGCCAAGTGTCAGCTGGAGTGGTGTGAAGTTCACCACCATTGGACTCTGGAGTGATGAATCACGCTTCACCATCTGGCAATCCGCTTGACGAATCTGGGTTTGGCGGATGCCAGGAGAACGCTACCGGCCTGAATCCATAGTGCCAACTGTAAAGTTTGGTGGAGGAGGAATAATGGTCTGGGGCTGTTTTTCATGGTTCGGGCTCGGCCTCTTCGTTCCAGTGAAGGGAAACTTTAACGCTACAGCATACAATAACATTCTAAACGATTCTGTGCTTCCAACTTTGTGGCAACAGTTTGGGGAAGGCCCGTTCGTGTTTCAGCATGACAATGTCTCAGTGCACAAAGCGAGGTCCATACAGAAATGGTTTGTCGAGATCAGTGTGGAAGGTCTTGACTGGCCTGCACAGAGCCCTGACATCAACCCCATCGAACACCTTTGGGATGAATTGGAACGCCGATTGCGAGCCAGATCTAATCGTCCAACATCAGTGCCTGACCTCACTGTTGCTCTTGTGGATGAATGGAAGCAAATCCCCACAGCAATGTTACAACATCAAGTGGAAAGCCTTCCCAGAATAGTCGAGGCTGTTGTAGCAGCAAAGGGGGGACCAACTCCATATTAATGCCCATGATTTTGGAATGAGATGTTGGATGAGGAAGTGTCCACATACTTATTCCCCCCCCCCCTCCTGCCAGCCAAGGTGTAATTTTTTTTAGAACTTCTGCATTGCCAACAAACCATTTTGAAATGGTACTGCTTTGTACTTACTAAAGTCAAACACTGGCTTTTGTATGACTCGGGCTTTTCATACATGCTTAATCAAGGGAATTTAGCCTGAAAATAAACATACTCACACGCATGGAAATTTGAATTGTGTCCTGAAATTCGTACGTCGATGGAAATTTGAATTAGCTCATTAAGTAACCGTTTTTGATATAACAGCAGGTTGTGCATCTGTTTGATGCACGTTCAGGAAATGAATCATCCGCTGGAGTTGCTTATAGTGGTGAGTATGAATGAAATGTTCAGAAAAGAGGAATGAATTACATGGTTGCGCTATTATTCAAAGAAACATGATGTACAAGTATTAATAGAAATGAGTGCAGTACATACTTAATCTCAGCATATACACTGTACATAGACATAAAACTTTCACTGTGTGCGGTTTACAGGATGAAGGAGCTGGAGGAAAGGGAAATACTGCACATTGCCTGCACCACAGAGGAAAAGTGATGTCCTATCCATGTGTCACCAATGTATATTGACTTTATCACTTCAGACTTCTAGAGGAGTTTGTATATGTGTCACGTAGTACAAGACGAGAGTGTTGACGCACCTTTACCTGAATTGCAAAAACAATGGGAGACAATGGACAAAGCACACGATGTGGCATTTAAGCCCGGGATCCCAGCATCACAAGTGAAGTGTTCAGATGGGAAGGCCAAACAGGTGAACACAGTCATCATTTATTAGAATCACATGAAGGGGGAGAAGCTGTTGGAATTGGTTTATGTATCAAGGAGTAAATGTTTGAGCGATTCCTCATGCCAATCTACGTAAATGTAGATTTTTCGTTATTGGATCTAACTTGATCTAATAACCCTGTGGTTTAAATGTTATTTATTTGAATAAGGAAATTAGAACAAGGTCATCAAATTTAACCATAACCATGTAAATGTAGACCTTCTGTTCAGCATCTCTGGCCACAGCAAATTGAGTTTCAATGGGAATATTCACAGCATTGCAATGCAACTCAGAACACTGGCTGGTCCACCAAAACTGGGAGTGTGGGGAGGTGGCGGCGGGGGGGGGGGGGTCAAAGAGACCAACATACAACAATTCAACAAAGCTTGTCAAATTAATTTAACACACACTTTGGACTGAAGGCCAAAGCACAGGGTCAAGCAGATCCATACATCTTCAGCCACAAGGCAGGAATACATACATGGTCACTCAAATTAACTTTATCAGTTTGGAACTGAGGAGTTCACCTTTTAGTAAAAGAAAAAGGTTAGAAAAAAACAACTTTTTTCAACATATACTAGGTTGTACGTGGGGAACATCCAAATCATGTAAAATGTGACTTCAATATTATGCAAAGAACCTCTCCCCCAACTCTCTTCTCCCCCCCCCAATCTCTTCTCCCCCCCCCACTCTCTTCTCCTCCCCCCACTCTCTTCTCCTCCCCCACTCTCTTCTCCTCCCCCACTCTCTTCTCACCCCCCACTCTCTTCTCCTCCCCCACTCTCTCTTCTCCTCCCCCACTCTCTTCTCCTCCCCCACTCTCTTCTCACCCCCCACTCTCTTCTCCTCCCCCACTCTCTTCTCCTCCCCCCACTCTCTTCTCCTCCCCCCACTCTCTTCTCACCCCCCCACTCTCTTCTCCTCCCCCCACTCTCTTCTCACCCCCCCCCACTCTCTTCTTCCCTCCCCACTCTCTTCTCCCCCCACTCTCATCTCCCCCCACTCTCTTCTTCCCCCCCACTCTTCTTCCCCCCCCCACTCTCATCTCCCACCCCCTCATATCCCTCCCCCACTCTCTTCTCCCACCCCCCTCATCTACCCCCACTCTCTTCTCCCACCCCCAACTCTCTACTCCCTCCCCCCACCCTCTTCTCCCACCCCACCCCCCACTCTCTCCTCTCCCCACCTCCCTTTCCCTCTCTCTCCTCTCCCCAACTCCCTTTCCCTCTCTCTCCTCTCCCCACCCCCTTTCCCTCTCTCTCCTCTCCCCACCCCCCTTTCCCTCTCTCTCCTCTCCCCACCCCCTTTCCCTCTCTCTCCTCTCCCCACCTCCCTTTCCCTCTCTCTTCTCTCCCCACCCCCTTTCCCTCTCTCTCCTCTCCCCACCTCCCTTTCCTCTCTCTCCTCTCCCCACCTCCCTTTCCCTCTCTCTCCTCTCCCCACCTCCCTTTCCCTCTCTCCTCTCCCCACCTCCCTTTCCCTCTCTCCTCTCCCCAACTCCCTTTCCTCTCTCTCTCCTCTCCCCAACTCCCTTTCCCTCTCTCTCCTCTCCCCAACTCCCTTTCTCTCTCTCCTCTCCCCAACTCCCTTTCTCTCTCTCCTCTCCCCAACTCCCTTTCCCTCTCTCCTCTCCCCACCTCCCTTTCCCTCTCTCTCCTCTCCCCACCTCCCTTTCCCTCTCTCTCCTCTCCCCACCTCCCTTTCCCTCTCTCCTCTTCCCCCACATTGAGCCTGACCAGAAAACGCTATTAAAATACGTTTTCCCTTTTAAAACATCAATATTCTTCCAATTTCCTTCCTGTTTTTTGTAATCAAATCTTAAACCATCTTATCGACTGTGGAAAATGAAATCAGATATTGAATTCGAGTTACTATAAAGCTATGAGAGAGTCAAAGCACAAGCCTTACAAAACAGGCCGATGAGGCCTGAGAACCTATATGGAGAAAACAAAATGGCGGCAATTTCATTGGTGAATCCCACCCAGATAAGCAGACAGGCTGGCAGAGAATATATATATATATATATATATATATATATATATATATATATATATATATATATATATATATATATATATATATATATATATATATATATATATATATACACTGAGAATTAAAAGGAAAAGAAAACAACCTTTTATTTGGCCTGACGTTTCAGGAGCTGTCTGGCTTCCATCTTCAGAGGCAGTTATGAAAATGGTTTACATTTGAAAATTCAGTTTGTATTCCTATTGTCCTGTGTGCACGTGTCCAAGTGCCTGATTGACTGTCATTCCACCGATGGGGTTGAGGAAAGGGAACAGTCGTTTGGATTGGCATGTCAGCTTCTGGATTGAACCTGTATCCAGAATGGTTGTTGTCATGGGCCTGCCATGTTTGCGTAGGTGTCTGTATAGGGCTTGGTAAGTTGGGTTGAGGTCAACATTCCTGTTGATCGAGCGGTCTGCAGACCACCATGCCTCAATAACCTCACGCATGCCTTAGACTGTGGCTTGTTCCCACGTGAAGGTGTGGTGCAGGGTATGTGGTGTGGTGCAGGGCTTCCACGCGTTGGTGTTCAGTCAGTCTGGTGGCCAACCTTTTCCCTGTTTGACCTACGTAGTGGGCGGCACATTCATGACAGGGGATGTCATAAACAGTCTGACATCTGTCAAATCTGTCTATTTTATCTTTTGGTTTTGGTGGTGTGGTGGAAATGAACTCAATTTCCACTCAGGTTCAGCATACAAAGGAGAATCTTTAATACATTACGTATGTGCGCACATACGGTAGAAATCTCCATCATTGAAACTCTCAAACAAAAAAACTTCCTAATCCAAGCCTCATATATCAGAGGAGGGATGAGTGAACAAGCAGAATAAAAGAGAAATAGCCTTTCATCTGGGAAAGAGTCACTTTGCCCAAAGTTTGAAATCAAAATAACTGCTTTCTGCTACTGGGAAAGTAGTAAAACAGAGTCCAAACTAGAGGGGGAGCACTCGGGAGAGTGCAAAACCTCCGGCGCCAATACTGCTTGGTCACTCAAGTGAACCTTATATCTTATTCATTAAATATGATGTCAACAGTGCTGACAGAATGATCGTTCTTTTCTCCATTTTTTTTTTATTTGGGGGGGGGGGGATTGGAAATCAATTAAAACATGTAAAAATGCAAAAAAAAAAAAAATCGAAATTTTGTTGAAAAAAAAGTTGCAAAAATTTTTTTCTCTAACAATTGTTTTTTTTGGGGGGGTTGGAAATCACTTAAAACATGTAAAAATGCAAAAAAAAAATTTTTCTCAAACAATTTTTTTGGGGAGGGGGGGGTTGGAAATCACTTAAAATATGTAGAAATGCAAAAAAAAAAATTTTTTCTCTAACAATTTTTTTGGGGGGTGTAACAATTTTTTTGGGGGAGGGTTGGAAATCACTTAAAACATGTAGAAATGCAAAAAAAATTCCTCTAACAATTTTTTTATGGGGGGTAACAATTTTTTTGGGGGGGGTTGGAAATCACTTAAAACATGTAGAAATGCAAAAAAAAAAAATTTTCTCTAACAATTTTTTTTTGGGGGAGGGGCCAAGTCCAAAATTTAATGGCATGATCCTTGGACCATAGCTAACCCCCACCCCCCCCCCCGACCAAGTTTCATCGAAATCCGTCGAGGAGTTTTCCCCGTAATACTGTTCACAAACAAACAACCAAACAAACAGAAAGGGGTGAAAACAGTAACCTCCATCCATCTTTGAAGATGGCGGAGGTTAACAATGGCTGTACTTGGACCTTGCCTAATGGAACCGACTCACTTCTCCCTCGCCAAGTAAAAAAAGAATCAAAATTTTCAAATTAAACACAGGCAATGCTGTTAACATTCAATTCCCACCCCTCAGTTCGACCCTCGACTCCTTGGCACTCTTCCTCATCTTCCTTGCACAATTCTCGTCTCCCATGCACAATCCTCCTTGTTCAGACTATCTGCCAAACCTCACACTCTCGGTCCGCAAGTACCCTGCCGTGCAGGGCTGATCCATTAGGGAAAACAGAGCTGTCCACAGGCTCAAGGATGAAACATAGCCAAATCCGCTGAACCGCTCCAACTCACCATGGACCGAGCAGTGTCCACAAGCTTAAGGACGAAAAGCAGCCATCCCCTCCGAACCGCTCCACCTCATGGCAGTCCGAGCAATTTCCACAGGCACAAGGTTGAAAAGCAGCCATCCCCTCCAAACCGCCCCATCTTATGGCAGGCCGAGCCTTGTCCACAGGCACAAGGTTGAAAAGCAGTCCGCCCCACCAAACCGCTCCACCTCACCATGGGCCGAGTCTTGTCCACAGGCCCAAGGAGGAAACACAGCTCAATCCGCCGAACCGCTCCACGTCGCCGTGGGCCAAGCCATGTCCACAGGCACAAGGATGAAACACAGCACTTCCCGCTGAAACGCTCCACCTCACCATGGGCCAAGCCATGTCCACAGGCACAAAAATGAAAAGCAGTCTGCCACACCAAACCGCTCCACCTCACTGTGGGCTGAATCTTGCATACTGCTTATGTGCATTTCCAATACATCGTGGCTATTTACCTGGGACAATTATAATTGCACTGGACCATGGACTGAACCCCCTCCCCGAGGAATAAGGCCTGATTTACCAAGACATTCCTCTTCACCCGGCTCCACTACTCCGTTATGCACATTGAAGTCCCCACAATGCAGAGCATCACTTCCAGCTCAACCATTTCCATCATCCTCTCTAGTGCAGCCCTGATTTCCTTCTTCGCCACCCCAGTCCTTCCCATTTGTGGCCGTATACTGAGATAACACAAACCGCAACTATCTGTCCTCCCATCTTTCCACTCTGACTACTTGCTTGCTGATCTATTTGGATACTGTTATACCCACAGGGTACCTGGGACAATTATTTACCTACTTACCTGGGACAATTATGATTGCACTGGATCATGGACTGAACCCGCTCCCCGAGGAATAAGGCCTGAGGCCTATGGTTCCTCACAAAATGGCGGCGCATGATTCCGATCGCAGGCAGAGTGTGGTGAACTGTCCAACCAATGGGCCGAAGGTAGTCTCGATCTCACTCCCATGAATGTGAGATCACTTCTTCTGTGACGCGTCCTCAACAGGAGGTGAGTAATATTTCTGTGATATCACAATGGCGAAACTGCAAATGCCGAATCCGCGAATGTCATGGATGGAAACCCTCACATAATTTCCTCATTCTATTTTAAATTCAATCTCTCCATATGTTCATTCCAATCATAAATTAAATACTATATCATTAATATAATAACAAAATACGACGTTATAAACACTCGTGAAGTAAACAACGAGAAATGCTATTGTGACGTTACATCCGGATTGGGAGCAGTTTCGTACAGATCAAAACTCAAGATCATAACTGTATTGAGGTATTTATGAAACCTCCCACCCACCTTAGAATGCCGGCTGGGACCCCAAAACGTTCCACAGATGGCATGACAGGGCCAGCCCCAAAACTGAGGAAGTAGTTCAGGGTCAGACAGATGGACAGACAAACAGAGACGCTCAATCCTGCTTTATAATATATAGATAGATATTCGTATGTAGCCTATAGCTAATGGTTGTATCATTGTTGGGGGCACAGCTATGCTGCTGATGCCGATACCAGTAAGCTGGTACTCATTTTGCCAACCTCAGAAGGATGACATGCTGAGTCAACCTACCTGTTGTTAATTAATGAAACAACAGGGGCTCAAACTCAAGACCCTAAGATCTCAAGTCAGCCACCTTCACCATTTAGCCAACACCAGGATTAAAGATTGTAAATCAAGGATTATTAAATAAAGCAAGGTGATCAACTTGAGTTTGTCTCTTATGGCCAAGATCCCACATGCATTGCTGGTTAATCATAATTGAATAACAACTCGTAACGATTAAAACTTTATTTTCTCTCCAAACTTTTATTCATTTTTCCAAGACACGACAACTTTGTATGAAGACAAGTCTGAAGATGACGATGGTTCATGAGCGGTTTTTGATGATGTAGATTGTTTCAGAAGTCAAGGATGAGACAATGTGATAATTTTTGACCAAGTTATAAAAATGATCAACATGATGTGCTACGAGTGACAGGTTATTAGCTGCAAAATGTCGAAAACCCGGTTTCGTTCAACAACTTTCAAAATTTGACCTTAGCATAACCTTTAAAGGTCACAAAACAATGTTGTGGACATTAAAATAAGGAAACAGGATACGTGCTATAGCTTGTTGGAGTTAGTTCGTGGAAGAAGGTCGAAAACCCGGTTCGATACCCACAACTTTGAAAATGTGACCTTTGTGACCTTTAAAGGTCAAAGGTCAAGGATTATGACCTTTGGTGCAAAACTTCCTCTGGAACATTCCAGGAACAATATAACGTCATATAGGCTATATGGCATTTCGCACTCCTCGGATTATCCATACTTTGATGAAATCAGCGTAAAAACAAACTTGAAGGGGGCGCCACGGGCAAGGTGTTCGAGATAGAGCAAAATGGTTTCAAGACTTTAGGTGGGGAATGACCTCAAGATTATGCATAAAATATATTGTCATCCTAGCTCTCAAAGATTGGGCGGTCGTATGATTTTTATGTCAAAATTCGCAATTTTCTAAGTTCGTGACCTTGTGACCTTGACCTTGGGATGAAAATGAAAAATCGAGCTCTGTGGGGCTATGCAGGTGCCATTGGGCTAACCAAATACCAAAACCCCTGCCAGATTGGACAAACCCCCTCGGAGAAGATGTAACTTGAAATCGGCTACCCCCTAAAAACACATGTTTTTTGGGCGTGGCTCCACCCATAATGGGCGCACCACGCCCATTCTCAGGAAAACACAACTAGATCATGATATAAACCTCCCACCAAAATTTTATCAGGATCGGATCAAAACCCACGGAGCTATGCTCGGGACAGACAGACAGACAGACAGACACACACACACACACACACACACACACACAACGAATATAGTGGTCACTTTCTGACTCGTGAACCAATTACGATTGTTAAAAAAGTGCAAGAACTGTGGGATAATGACACATGAGTGGTATCCCACCTGTTGTCGCAACAATTGAGTCTGACTGAAGGGTGGACATTCCAAACATCGAGAAGCTAAACTATTCTCAGAACAAATCGTGGTGCTTTTGGATTGACAACAAAAACCCAGCTGATGATCAGGGAAGATTGTAATCTGCCTGCCGGCCCATCCTTCCTGATGAGTGCTGCTTAATCAGGATGAAGATTACTGAAATGAGAGCGAGAGATGAACCTTCAGAGTTTAGGCTTTATTCCATTTGATTGGAGCCGCTTCTGTGGACACACCAGGAAATACAGGTTCAGCTAGGAGTACATAAGCAGAAACGTATACATGTGCAGTTAACCATTGCAGACTAATCCGCGTAAGCACGGAGTTCGATATAATCTCCATTCTCACCAGTCAATGAGCACCTTCAGTTAACGAGCATCAAGTGGACAGCCGATGTCAATAGCAATGCCCCGGGGACAATCACTCGTGCCGCAGAGAGACATCCCCTTATACGCGAGACGCACAACATGTGATCCCGCGTCATGTCCCTTGATTCACGTTAATTCACCACAATTACTGCACTGCAGTTGTAAGCATGGAACAGCACCAATACAACCATTTATACCAGTACACTGGTACTCATTTCACCGACCTCAGAAGGATGACAGACTGAGAAACTCCACCTGGTGTTAATTCAGTGGCCAACTGGGCTCAAACCCAGGACCCTAAGACCCCAAGCCCACCACCCTCACCACGAAACCAACACAAGGTTTTTAAACCCTGTGTGTTCTTCTTCTAAGCTGTGATGCTAGTCCACATTACCTGGTGAACTCTCCAATGACCTTGCGGTAACTGAGGATGGGTCAAAATGCTGCCAACATAAAGGCAGCACACCTCCCCTTCTCTTCCCAAATCAATTCTAATCAAGAAAAAGAGCAATCACAGATTGCAGAGCCTCACCAGGATTGCTTTTGTGCGGCGTTTGTGTGCTGGTGTGTTACATAATTAATGAGACATAATTAATAAGAGACATAATTAAAACTGCCACTATGTAACTCTTGGCAGTGATGATGGGGTAACAATATGTTCTGCTTTGATGCAACCCCACTTTGATTGGACACCTGACCCTGACTCATGACGTTTTGCATTATTATTCAATTTAATTCAGAATGGGATTAAAATTAATTCAATTCAAATCAAATGCAAGACCAAGTAGGTACAAGTAGGTCCTGCATTGAAGTAATCAGAAGGAACCCAAAGAAGTAAAAAAACAATATGTTCTGATCTGTTCAGCCATTTCAGAGAAGAACATTTTGAAGGTTTAAAAAAAAATGGCGGCCAAATCACGTGACAGATGACGTCATCAAGAAAAATTTTGTGGATCATTTTATCCCTAGATGACCCTCAAAATTTTTCATACTGATCAGATGTAGCGTTCTACATATATAATTATGATGTCATAACAAAGGGACCTATGACGTCAGAAATAATCACACTCATTCCCCATGAGGAGTACGTGCTATATGCCAAGTTTCAATTTTTTCCTCGGTGCAGTTTCAGAGATAGATAGAGGTCCAAAGTTTTTCCATTTTTCCAACATAGCTGCCACTCCATGTGACCTATGATGTCATAATTATCATAAAAACATTCGACATGAGAAGTCGGATCAATGGTGAAAAATTTGTCTCAATCCGACAAGTGGTTGTGGAGAAAAACATGAAAGTTCTGTGCAGACAAACAAACATAGAAACAAACTAGAACGGGCACTCATAGAGCGCATACCTTCGCCGCCACTACTGTTTTTGTTCTTGGTATGAGTGTGGGGAACTGGTTTCATATGAATGGTCTTATGACACAAACCACATATCTATAATGTCATGACCCCCCCCCCGACTTTCGGGGGCTACGGACTAAACAACAATCAACTCACGTCGTTTTGGCGAGTCTTCACTCGCAAGCTCGGTGAATACAATTTGAAATGAATGAAACAACGTTTCAACAAGAGAAGGTAATCTCGTTTGATGCTGGTTTCATGCAAATTGAATAAGAATTGACTGAGTTATGCCGAAAACCGCATATTTTTCAAGGGCGTGACCGCCCCCCCGACATTTTACCCCAACCGGTGACATGTATTATGACGTCATTGTGTCACAAGATTGGGCATTAAATTCTGAACATTTTGGTGCTGGGTTCATGTAAAGCGGACAAGAATTGACCGCGTTATGACAAAAACCGCATATTTTTCAAGGTCGTGACCCCCCTGACCTTTGACCCCTAACCGGTAACAAGAGTATGGGCGTCATTGTGTCATATTGCATATCACAAGATGAGGCGTTGAATTATGAACATTTTGGCGTTAGTTGCATGCAAATTGAATAAAAATTGACCGTGTTATCGTAAAAAGACGATTTTGACCTTTTCGTGACCTTGACCTTGACCTTTGACCCGAACGATCCCAAAATCTAATCGAATGCTTCCTGGCTAATAACCAATCATCCCACCAAATTTCATGCAATTCGGTTTAATACTTTTTGAGTTATACGAATCACAAGATTACAAATAAATAAATAAATAAATAAATAAATACACGCCGACAAAAACATAACCTTTCGCAGATTGCGAAGGTAACTAGAGGAGCACTCGGGAGAGTGCCTAACCTCCGCCGCCAATACTGTTGGGTCACTCAAGTGAACCTTGTATCTTATTCATTAAATATGTCAACAGTGCTGACAGAGTTATAGTTCGTTTCTCCAACATTTTTTTTTTGGGGGGGGGGTTGGAAATCACTTAAAACATGGAGAAATGCAAAAAAAAAAATTTTCTCTAACAATTTTTTTTTGGGGGGGGTGGAAATCACTTAAAACATGTAGAAATGCAAAAATATATTTTTTTCTCAAAATATTTGGGGGGGGGTTGGAAATCACTTAAAACATGTAGTAATGCAAAAAAAAATAACAAATCTTTTTTGGGGGGGGGGGGGACCAAGTCCAAAATCTAATGGCATGATCCTTGGACCATACCTAACCCCCCCCCCCCACCAAGTTTCGTCGAAATCCGTCGAGGAGTTTTTCCGTAATACTGTTCACAAACAAACAAACAAACAAATAAACAAACAACAAACAGAAAGGGGTGAAACAGTAACCTCCGATCTTCGATGGCAGAGGTTAACAAACGGACACAAATGCAATACCCTCTCCTTTGGCGAGGGTGTTTGTCTCTGGAGTGTTTGTCTGGAGTTTGTCTCCAGACTTGGCCAGGTGGAGTTTGTCTCCAGACGTGTCCGGGCATTGTTTAGCTCCGGACCTGTCTGGGCGGTGTTTGTCTCCGGACGTGTCTGTGTTTGTCTTTGGATGTATGCGAATGGCATTTGTCTCTGGACAGCTTGGATCTAGACGCGTTTCGGGAGTGTCTGTCTCTGGACATGTCCGGGCGGTGTTTATGTCTGCACGGGTGTTTGTTTCCGGACGTGTCTCAGCGGTGTTTGTCTCTGGCCAGCTTGTCTCTGCTCGCATCCGGGCGGTATTTGTCTCCTAACATGTCTGGGCGGTGTTTGTCTCGGACAGCTTGGCTCCAGACGCGTCCATGCGTTTTTTCTCTCCGAAGGTGTCTGGGTGGTGTTTATGTCCGGACGGGAGTTTGTTTACGAATATGTCCGGGGGGTGTTTATGTCCAGACGGGTGTTTGTTTCCGGACGTGTCTCAGTGGTGTTTGTCTCTGGCCAGCTTGGCTCTGGTCGCATCCGGGCGGTATTTGTCTCCGAAAATATCCAGGCGGTATTTGTCTCAGACAGCTTGGGTCCAGACGCGTCCGTGCAGTTTTTCTCTCCGAAGGTGTCTGGGCGGTGTTTATGCCCGGACGGGAGTTTGTTTCCGGACGTCTTCGGGCGGTGTTAGTCTCTGGGTGGTCTTTGTTTCCAGACTGCATTTATCTCCAGACATATCCTGGCGGTGTTCGTCTCCGAGTGGTATTTATTGTAAGTATGACCAGTAGAAAATGGACATTAGACATTTCAGACATTATTTTGTTTCCATCTTCACTGTTATTCTCTGCAGCATTTTGATGAGACGGTATGAATCGTAATTTACACTCCACCACACATCTGCCTTCCCTTCCCCTCCTCACTTATCCTCCCTCCTCACTGTCCCTCCATCCTTGCTTCCCCACTCCTCCTTGCCCCTCTACCTCCCCCCCCCCATTTAGTATTTCCATCACCGAAGCAACGAGTGGTACTTGCTAGTGTATTTAGTGTTAAATAAACACCAATAACCTCTTAAAATTGATTTAATGTTCTGATCACAAAACTCACAAACCAGATTTTGCCTTCATTGCACTTTCACAACAAATGTAACATTTTAACTGAACAGTCTCCCTGTTATTGTTTGTCCTCCTCATCGTTGAGGCATCACGCATCAGCACCACTTACCCTCGAAATCTTCCGATGCGCCTTTAACTAGATCTTTCGAGCGCTCAACGACGAGGTGAAACCATGACTTACTGAGCTGACCTCGTGGTGCTGACATTAGCGTGGACCAGGCATGAAATTCTACTGAATGGGAAAGACCTTCCATCTTGTCCCAGCTTGAACTTTCCAACGTCCTTTCTTTTCCCAACTTTTCATAACACTCCTTCAGCAGGCACGCACACACACACACACACACACACACACACACACACACACACACACACACACACACACACACACACACGCACGCACACACGCACGCACACGCACGCACACACGCACACACACACACACACGCACGCACACACGCACACACACACACACACACACACACACACACACACACACACACACACGCACGCACACCCTTTCGCCGAACGTTCCAGGAAAACGAATGCGTGAGGAATGCGAACAAACGGCCGTCACAACGGCGGCGGGCTTGCAGAGATGATAGCAACGCCATTCATCAAGAGCCTGTCTCCATGACAACATGCCATGACGACTGTCGCCACGGCAACAGTGATGTCATCGGGCGATGAAAATAGTCTTACTTCTAATAAAAGATAATGGGGTGTGAGATGATCAATCGATGCTCAAATTTCAAAGTCACCCGACAGAAGTCAATCTGAGCCGGGAACAAGTAAAAAAAGTTTCACTTTCATTCATGACTTTCCAAATCAGGTGATGACCGAATCAGGAAGGGACGTTGCACGAGGATAAAACACAAGGCACCACGTGCTCATGGCAAGTTGTTGGACGTTATAGATCCCGCGGTGTCCTTCGTGAAAAGTCGGCGAGCTATCGCCGGCACCGCAAACAAAAATTCCTGCTCGAACCTACACTGGTGTCGTAGATAGTAGAACAATCGTGCAAATGATGATACAAGCATCAAATTAGGCACATTTGTTCTCCAGGGCTTCCTGATCAAATCTGCCTGATTGGCCATTTGAAAATCCAAATTTTGAAAAATTTGAAAAAAAAATAAAAACTTCAAAAAATATTTGAAATCACAGCTGGCTGAAATTCTTGAAGCACAAGTGAACATCCTAGACAGAGAACCAAGGGGAGATGCAGTCATCATTGATGGCTCAGCACTTATCAATGCCCTACCTCCACGCACTTCAAAGATATTTGATGACGATGCTAAAGAAGACATCATCCCAAAGGTGGAATCCTATGGTGCCAGGTACGAGAGGGTGGACGTAGTGTTTGATGTGTACAAGAAGTCAAGTCTGAAGTCCGAGGCAAGGTCGAAAAGGGGGCAAGGAATCAGAAGAAGAGTGACAGGAACCAGTAAGACCCCAAGTAATTGGAGAAGCTTTCTTCGAGATGACAGCAACAAGACTGAGCTGTTTCACTTTCTTGCGGAAAAGATGTGTGAAGCACAGACGACAAGCACAGTCATTGTCACAAAAGGAGAAGATGCCATTAGCAACACAAGGAAGTCACTGGATGCTGTGTCTCCATGTTGTCATGAAGAAGCTGACACTCGAATATTTGTACACGCCAGGGATGCAACGACGGATGGTAGAAAGTCCATTATCATTAAGGCCAATGACACGGACGTACTAGTCATAGCAATATCTGTACTGCCATCCTTACAGGAACTAGGTCTTGAGAACATGTGGATTGCCTTTGGCCAAGGAGCCAAGGCATGATGGATTCCAGTCCATCAGGTAGTTTCTGCAATAGGGCCTGAGAAAGCTGGAGGGATCCCATACTTCCATGCGCTCACTGGATGTGACGTCGTATCTGCCTTCCGCGGTAAAGGGAAGAAAACTGCATGGCAGACTTGGAACGTCTTTGATGATGTTTCTGAAATATTCACCAATCTCAGCCAGCATCCAACATTGATTCGTGATCTTGACTTTTTTGAGTTTTATTTTATTTTAAAAAATTTTCAAATTTGGATTTTCAAATGTCCAATCAGGCAGATTTGATTAGAATCCCCTGGAGAACAAATGTGTCAAAATTTGATGCTTGTATCATCATTTGCACAATTCCTCTCAAAAATTGCCGTTATCTGCCCCACTACACGGGGGCACAGCCGTGCTCCCAGCAATGATGCAGCCAAAATGAACGAATGAATCAGACGTCACTCTCCACCGATGATCGTCTGTGCTTCCACGTTTGACTTCGTCGCTTGCTGTTGAACAATTGTGAGCCGTGTGTTCCATTCTCACTTGAATCACAGGGCTTCTGATAATTAATTGCTCTCCAGCAACCTGCAAACTGAAAATGGAGGCAACCATAAGTGGGGAGGGAATTCTGATGAATACCCAGCAAATGCCAGAAAGAATCGTTTTGATCAAAGAAGACGGCTGACTCGTCGCTACCTAGTGCATCTCCATAACTCAAGTCCACTGCTTATAGTTTTCCTAGCCTTGTTTGAAGGTGAACCCCTTGGTTGTGCATTGCTACGTGCTCTAAACACAGACAGACCTTCTATTCAGTGATCAAGAACAAACAGAATTCGTGTGGTTATGATGCAACATTTTGTTTTCCATGATGCAAGCTTCCTTTCCATGATGCATTTAGTGCTATGCAATAAAAGGATTCAACACACCAGATCCGACGTTGTGGGCAGTGGCAGAGGGATTGTATCGTAACGGACATCTCTTGTCGTGATAATGGCATTTGAAATGTATGGAACACCTTGTGTATACATCCCATGAAGGACACAGCCATTAAGGAGCCCTCTGTGTGCTTATGAGATGAAATACAAGGACATTGGAGAAAATGAACAAATCAACATGGCATTTGGGGGATTCGAACCCAGCACCATGTGCTCACATGGGAATGGCAAACTAAGTATTGTTGAGATAAGGGGTGCAAATGGGACAATGAAGGGAGCAGGAAGGGACAGGAGGGAGAGAAGTGATGGAAAATATGAGGTCGTTCTTTCCATGTGGATGGGAAATCATCAATCTGCAAAAGACGACGCGTCTCAAACCCATTTCGACAACACCACATGTCTGAGCAAGTCACGTTGTTTCGTGGTGCCATCTGCTTCCCAACCACGTACAGTAAGCAGTTCCATTGTACAAAAGTGACTGTAAAAAGGGGGTGGAGGTAAGCAGCATTAAAGTATGACTGCATCAGCATCACATTTGGCCACATTTAGACGATTTTCTTTGAAACTCTCCCCTCCAATAACATTGGAGGGGAGACAAATAACATTTCCCACAATTATGACGTCACATTCGAATGCCCTTTTGCCAGGACAATGCACGCATCACGGAAGCATGTTGTATGCCTCGCGGGTGAATTGAAAATGAACGTCACTCCGACAGCTTGCTTCCAGATTGCTTTTTCTGCCAACACACCGTCCGTCCTAAGTAAGCAACAGTCATATACTGACACCTTCCATCCTGTCTTTGTACCATTGTGGGGTCAAACCAAGTTCTGCTATTAATCTCATATTAGTGTCCACAACTGAGTAGATCCACCGTTGAAACAAACTCACACGTGACGATCATCCGATTTTGTAGCCACCGGTTTCCTTTTCGCCAAATGATTCGCCATCGACTTTTGAGGAGCTCTGTCCGAAAGGACAGCGCACGGGTGGTGCACTTCCGTCTGAGCTGTCTTGTATGGGTTTGATTCCCAACCAGACTACAAACTCTTGGACCGGTGCTTCGCAGGCAGGGCATCACATCACAAAGAGTCTCGTCTGCTGGCAGTGGCTGGTGGACATTAAAGATCCCGCGACATCTTTCACGGAGAGTTAGTGGGTGAGTACTCAGTGGCAACCTGGACAAATTATGACTACAAGAATTTTAAAATGACGTAATATACCCCCAGAATGCTCGGTGCACGTGCGCGGAAACCCCAAGAAACGGCATTGTTCGAGGCAACATAAAGTATATCGAGTGTGCGAGATAAAGATTGTTACCTAAAACGGCTCACAAAGCTTCAAAAGGAAGCCGAATATACTGTACTTGTACCTGTGAGAAAGAGGTGCGCCGCTGCACGAAGAAAGAGGTGGAGAACTTTCTGAACTTGCTCACAAAACTGATAGCTTACAGCTTTCCTTACTGCAAACTGCCAAGGATGTCAACTGGTGCAAGGCCTGTTGACGGCGTGTTCTACCCGACTTCCCCGATCACCCCCGTCAGAGAGGGAAGGTCATATCTGGGGCTCGTCAATGCACAGGGGTAGTTTAAAATGATGATGTTTAATATTAATCATGTTTGGGAGGAAGTGGGGGGGGGGGATGTGAATTGTATGGGCTGTGAGGGTCATTATAAATATATATTTTTTGTTTCGTTCTGGGACCACAAGATAAATTATATTAGATTTTTGTATCTATTGGTAAAAGAAGTGTGTGTGTGTGTGTGTGTGTGTGTGTGTGTGTGTGTGTGTGTGTGTTTTTTATCCACTACCGCCGCTTGTATTAATAGGAAATGATAGGAACTCGACACCTCTCATCCACAGATATTTCTCTCATTACAGCACAGCGACATCGCACTGTTATATAATTGACTATTCTGTCCTGTGTCTTCTGTCACACTTATTGTTGGGTGTGATGTGGGTGGAGATTGCCGGGTGTATTGTGGGCGGAGATTGCCGGGTGTATTGTGGGCGGAGATTGCCGGGTGTATTGTGGGCGGAGATTGCCGGGTGGATTGTGGGCGGAGATTGCCGGGTGGATTGTGAGCGGAGATTGCCGGGTCGATTGTGGGCGGAGATTGCCGGCTGAATTGTGGACGGACATTGCCGGGTGTAATGTGGGCGGAGATTGCCAGGTGTATTGTGGGCGGAGATTGCCGGGTGGATTGTGGGCAGAGATTGCTGGGTGGATTGTGGGCAGAGATTGCCGGGTGAATTGTGGGCGGAGATTGCCGGGTGAATTGTTGGTGGAGATTGCGGGTGGATTGTGGGTGGAGATTGCCGGGTGGATTGTGGGCGGAGATTGCCGGTGAATTGTGGGCGGGGTTAATGCGGAAGAGCGACGTTTTTTGTGCTGAATTGTTTTCTGTGTGACGCTGGAAGTTGATTTTCTGAGTAGGAAGTGATAATTAATCTTCCTGTTCCGTTAGTTGTTGACGCGCAGCGTTGTAACTCTCGTTCTTCATTGTTTCCTATATTACCATGAGTCTGATTTGCATTCAGGAACAGAACAATTATGGTTCACCATTTTGAAATCGCCACTCTTTCATGTAAATCCTGAAAATCTTATTGAAAAATGCAATTTGTGTCTGTCTGACTTTTTTTTTTGACCACATCACATTTGGTCATATCAGCAATACTTATAGAATCGCAGCCAAACTTGACAGGGGGAGTAAGGGTCACACGATGGAGATGTAGCAATTTAACTTGCCCCTATCCCTAAGGGAGATCTGCACCTTGAGTGAACTCCATGTTGAGGTGTATAATAGGTTATCATGGCTTTCATGAGGCACACCTTCTGGATGGAGAGATTATTATAACCACAAACGTTTGAGTCAATTCTGTTCAACAATTATATTTTAAAGTCGCTATTAAACTGGAAGAAGTTTGGTGGAAATGTGACGTGCTGAAGGCATTCTATACTTATCATGCCTATGTCAGACAAATGGACCAGAGCTGTCTTACATTCGCTGAGCCTATGTTGTTTTAGATTCCACCCCCCCCCTTTCACCAAACCACAAGTCCTCCACAACGCCTTCAACTCCAAGTCCTCATCCCCCCTCCACCAACCCTAAGTTCTCATCCCCTCCTCCACCCGACCACAGGTCCTCAACCCCCCTCCCAACACCAAGTCTTCAAGCCCCCCCTCCACCCCCAAATCTCAAGTATTCAAACCCCTGCCCACCCTGTCTTCAAATGCCCTCCCCACTACAAGTCATCAAATTCTCTGTCACCTCAATGCCCCCCCTACCACAACTATCTGTCCTCCCCTCATCCTCTCTTTTTCAAGACTTCAACTCCCCCACCCCCCAAAAACCCAAGGTCCTCAATCCCTCCCTCCCAACCCAAGGCCTCAACCCCCCTCACCCAATTATGTCTCATATATTCCTCCCTCCCCACCCTACCACAACTTTCTGTCCCCCCTCCCCACCCTACCACAACGCTCTGTCCTCCCCTTCCCCTTACTTTTTCATGCCCTCAACTCCCCTTCCCTTGCACTGCAAGTTCCCCCTCCCATCCACAAGTTCTCAACCCCTTAGTGGGTCGTTCAAAAAAAATAAGAAATATCTTTAGGCAACGACCGACACTTTGGTGCTTTTTGTATCATTCTCAATCCACTTCTCACACACGAGATGATCTATTAAGGCTTCTCTTATTCTCGCTATTCAGCAGCACACTGTTACAGCTTGGTCCTAAAAAATGAAGCAATGGGGTATGGATTTCATGCAATTCACTCTTTAAATCCTGTTCCTCTTCACTTCCTTGCATTGAAAAGGGCTTTTTATTAAGTTCATTGAATACAGCACACCAATAGGGTTTTACTGATGGGACATTACAAGTCAGAACGAGCTCGACCCAAGACTGTTGTTGATGCAAACATATACAAATGTGACCAATACACACTTCCCCTTTTGCTTCGTGGTCTATAGGATTGCCATGTGGAGATGATATTGGTACGGATCTGGAAACCATGAGCACTCAACATTCAGGTCCCAAAAGTCAGTTATTACGTTAAGTATGTGTGTAGTCAGATTCCCCTTCCTTTTGTCTGGTGGGAGGATCAAAAAAAATGCGTTACGATTTCTTTTAGTCAGGTTATTAAATCCAACCATCCAACAAACCATCAAACAAGCCGCCAACACCAATGAACAAGCGCTTCACTCGTCTAACCGGCGACTCGCTGTCTGAAGCAGAATCTCTGGCAGTTCCTTCTCGGCATCCACAAACTTTGTAACTTCATTTTGACGAGTATGGGCACGCTTGGAGTTGGGGGCAGGGTTTTCCCCGGCATGGTTGAAACCCCGCCCAGAAAGGGCGGACCCATGGGAGCCCCGTCCAATCAGGGCAAACAGTGACGTCAGTTTCACCAAGGCCCTTCCCCGCTGAGGGAGGTCCATAAAATGACCGACACCGTCCTCAGCGGAGAGTTCAGTGCAAGAGGAGTTCTGTGGACGAAGGGTTTTTGCTGTTATGAGGGGTGGTTATGAGGGGCGAATATGAGGAGTGGTCACAGGAGGTCTACGTTGCTGTTACGAAGGGGTTTTTGCTGGCCCTCTACAAGGAAGGACAGAGCGACCCTGACCCCCCTCCGCGGACCCCGATTATTCGCCACCTGAACTCCACCACGAGCCTCCCACGTGCGACTGGGGATCGGACCAACGACCTTTGTCAGGTGCCGTATCATGGAGCACGCCTTCCCTCCGACGACCAGGTACAAGCAAAACTCTGACCCACAGCTCGTCTCACTCATTGGCTGGAGGGTCGAATAAAGCACCTTGGGTTTTCTTTTAATTTGTGTGTCTGAGTGTGTTGGGCCCGTCTTGTAAGTAGAACTGCATAAGTGTTTTTGCCCATTGTAAATACAGTAGTTGCATTGAATATTCACTTTAAGTCTCGCTTCTCTTGTCTTCTATTTACTGTTAATAAATGTATGAGAAATGTTCCCAGCTCGTTTCTGTCCCTTCTTTTATTGGTCCAGCATGGTTCATATCTGAGTTTAGACGGGGTTTCATCCCCGATAATCTGTTAATCGTAGCCGGAATGTCCTGGGCAGGCCCGCTCGACTGCATCCGATCCGGAGTTGGTCGGTGGAAGTTGATACTCTAACGTAGCTGGTAGTGATCCGGTTCGGCCAGATGTTCTGAGGGCGTGGATCCCCGGTAGACGAGATTGTGTGGATACTTAGGTACTTTGGCTCTAGACAAATAACCTTATGCCACGCGGTCGAGATATTGGCGTTTCACGGTCGATTAATCAACCCACCGGCTTCGGAGTTATGCGGAGCAACAGCCTATAAATTCCAGGGAGTCTGGTGGGAAACGACGTAAACTTCCCCACCTAGCGGTCGTTCTCACCACGGACCCCCGGCCCACAACAATATTTTACTTGATGTTCTCTCATATTTGATTAAACTTGTTCTTTGAGTAGTTCATCCATTCTGGCATTCTAATGACTTATAATAAATAATTAAACAGAGTTCAAATCAACACACAAAAGGAAAGGTCCACAACAAGGAAACTATAAGTCCATAGGCTCTATTTAGCAGAAGTTAAAGCAGATCGTCAGAACAAGCTTCAAGACAAGACTCTACAGTGGCCTACCTTCAGGAAATGACACTAACCCAGAATATGTTCCGCAGGAAACAACCGCAGAAGTGATTGTCTTTTCTTCCAGAAGAAACCAAGATTGGTTTGATGAATATGAAATGGAAATTCAGGGGCTTCTTCAAAAGAAACACTCCTGTCACAATTTATGGCTGAGATGCCCTCAACACCAGGCTGCAAAAGCTGCATATAGGGAAGCTTGTAGCACTCTGCAACCCAACTTCTGAGTCATCCAGAACAACTGGTAGACGGCGCTCACCGAGAGAACACAAATGTACGCAGATATGGGAGATATGAAAACCTTTTATGAAGCTTTGAGATCTGTGTATGGACCTTCCAACTCAGTGCTAGCGCCCAATAAAATCTTCGGATGGCAGGACACTGCCCACAGATAAAGAGTCCACCTTGCACCGATGTTCAGAACACTTTGAGAGCCTATTTGGTGACCAGCGGAGGGTACAGGATACATCCATCGCAAAATCTTCCCCATGAAGAGATCAAGACTGCTACAGCACAATTCAATTCCTATAAAGCCCCCGGAATATATGGGATCCCACCCGTGGTCTTTAAGCAGAGAGGAGATGAACTTGATAGGCTTATGGATGTGTTTACAGCATGCTGAAAAGAAAGTGACAGTGCCTCAGGACGTCTGTGATGTGGTGAACGTCTCCCGCTATAAGAATGAAGGAGAGAAGTCTTACTGTTTAAATTATAGAGGCATCAACTCACGTTCCATTGCTGGAAAAATCTGGGCCAGTGCTTCCAAACAGATCGCTGAAGAAAGCCTCTCCGAACGTCAGTGTGGATTCAGACCCAATAGAGGAACTACAGACATGGTCTTTGTGCTGTGACAGATCCAGGAGAGAAGAGGAAAGAGCTTAATATGGACCTGTACATTACTTTTGTGGATCTCACAAAGGCCGCCTTCAATAGTCAGCTCGGATGGACTTTGGAGGATATCTAGACTCCAAGATTTCTCACCATTCTATGGAAACTGCATGAAGGTCAGAAAGGTCAGGTCAAGCAGAATAGAGTCCTCTCAAAAAGCTGTCCCATCCTCAATGATGTGAAGCAAGGGTGTCCTGGCACCGACCCTTTTATCGATTTTTATTTTAATATGATGCTTCATGAGGCAAAGGTAGGCTTTACAGTATTGGCTTTTTTTTAACAGATGGTAGTCTTTTCAACTTGTGGTGATGACTGGCACATACTAAAACCACAGAACAATTTTTCTTGGACCTTCTATTTGCCGATGATGGTACTCCCTTCTTACACATATGGAGGGGCTTATTGTAAACTGTTTCTCTGAGGCAGCAACAGTTTTTGGCCTCACTCTCAAACATAAAGAAAACAGAAGTGCTCTACCCAGCATGCCCATGAGGAAATTACAATCCACCGCAGATCAGTATCGACAGCAGCAACCTCAATGCAGTGGAACGGTTCATTACAAAGGTAGCATTATTTCAAATGATGCCAATGTCAACAAGGACGAAGACAATCGACTGGTGAATTCCAACAGTTCCCTTGATTGCCTCTTATAGTGTGTCTGGCGAAACCATTCACTACACATCTCTACCGAAATTCAAGTGTCCAGAGCGGTTGTCATCAGCACCCTCTTATATATGGGTCAGAATTATGGATCATGTATGGGAAACAAATTTGACTGCTAGTGTTTCTGTAAACACTGTTTTCGATCCATCATGGTCATCAAATGGCATAATATAATTACATCACAAACGATGGAATCCTTAACAGAGTGAATCTGCCCCCAGCAGCAAATACATTCCCTGACAATGCCAATTGTGCTGCGCAGGACATGTGCCATGTACTTGGAGGACTCCAGAATGCCAAAAGCAGTGCTCCATGGTGAGCTATGCTCCGGGAAGCAAGACCGAGGTGCACCTTGCAAACCCTTCAAAGACCAACTGAAAATAAAGCTCTCTCCGTCTGGCATTGTCCAATGGATGTGGGAGTGGGAGACTGCCGGCAGAGACAGCCGGCGTGCCACAACAATGGAAGCAACGTACAAATTGAAAATAAATAGGCACAAGGTTGCTGAAGAAATGGAGGAAACCGAAGGAGTCTGCTTATACCAAAGCCCATCCAAGCTTGGGCGGCCCAACTGTTCTGGAGCCTGCAAATTAAGTATTAGCCTATTTAATCACCAACGATCATGTCAACGACAACGGAGACGAGTCTTCCCAGGATCTTCGTCTGCTAAGAACCTGCCATGATCATCACAAATGCACTGTACCTCAACCGAACATTTTATTTTAAAAATCTTAGAAGGTATAAATGTCAAATATATTGAATTAAGTGGGGTAAGCATTTAAATTGTTTGTAGCAAATGTATTTTGACAATTCTGTTGTTTTATTTTACAGGTAACCATCCATCCATCCATCCATCCATTGGGACCATACGATGTGCAGAGCATTGGTGCTGCCTAAGCAATCTCTTTGGCTATTGGACACAATCCTGGAGGGGTCGTCACTCCGACACAGGATACCAGCAAGCTGGCACTCATTTAGCCGACCTCGGAAGGATGACAGGCAGAATCAACCACACCTGGTATTAATTCAACAGCCGAGGGAGATTTGAACTCAGGATCCTAGGATCCCAAGCCCACCACCCTCACCATTAAGCCAACGCCAGACATTAACAGGTAACCCATGGCACAACAAACAACAGAGGGAATTTTCATTGTCGAGAAGAATGTAGAGCTGAAATCAGTGATGGGAGTGCAGCATGAATTCAGAAGACAATTCCCAAGACATAATGCATGAACCATGAATACCATACATCATATATTGTTTCAAAGTGAAGCGTTATAGATTATGTGGAGAGCAATCATGCTGGATACTATGGACCTCTGTATGTCTGGTGTTGGCTTAATGGTTAGGGTGGTGGGCTTGGGATCCTAGGATCCTGAGTGCAAATCAACCTTGGCTGTTGAATTAATACCAGGTGGGGTTGACTCTGCCTGTCATCCTTCCGAGGTCGGCAAAATGAGTGTCAGCTTGCTGGTATCCTGTGTCGGAGTGATGACCCGTCCAGTATTGTGCCCGATATCCAGAGTCTGCTAGGCAACACCAAAGCTCTGTGCAGATTGTGGTCCTGATGGATGGCTGGACTCTGGACATTGGAGAAATATTCAAACTCAAGAGACAGTAAACAGAATTAGTGAAGTGATTGCGCGTCACCCTGAAAAAACAACAAAGTTCATTTCACATGAAATTGGTGTGTCTCAAAGCGATGTCATTAGAGTGGTCAGGCCAAACAAAAAAAGGAGTTTGTTTCCGGTTTCCTACCGACCCATTGCTTTTATATGCGACCCTACGATTTTTGTTGACAATTTGGACTCGGACACGTTTGACTCTGGCGCCACCATTTTGAAATCCCGCGTGTTACGTCAATGAGAGTTTCAAAATGGCGGCGCCCGAGTCAAACGCGCACGAGGACTGTTTTGTGGATCGGTCTTTTCACGGTTAGTTTCACCTATTGTGGTGATGATGGTGACAGTGGTGATGGTGGTGATTTGGTGGTGGGTGGTGTGGTGGTGGGTGTGGTGGAGGTAGTGGTGGTCATGGTGTGGTGTGATGATAGTGGTGGTGCAATAGACTTGCAAAAATGCACTAGACTTGCTGTTAAACTTTATATATATATATATATATATATATATATATATATATATATATATATATATATATATATATATATATATATATATATATATATATACATTGTTGCGGATTCGCGCCCGCCGGCGTGCGAGCGGCCACGTAACTCGAATCGCGGAACGTCGCCCACCGGACGGACAATCCCGTCGTGACCCTCTCGGACTAACACCGGGAACTAGTCACGGGTGGGCCTTTCGGCCTCACCACGATCGTGCCAATCGGCCCCCCGCGTGGGATAGGGTTGCTCGCCAAATTCGACCTACCTAAGTACCCACACGGAGGGTAGACCGGGCGATCGCACCTCGCCGCAGGTCGACTTCGGACACGGGCCACTTTAAGCGACCCGTTCCGTACTATCGGGATAACCGAGCGGTGTTATCGTCAACCTCGACAGTTCGATTAATTATTGGGCGTTTTTAGCCCACGACCAACCCTTTACGTGCAGTAAGATGGAGATTCAATAAAAGAAAAGACGAAGCGAAACGGGAAAAACAGTTCAGCATAAAGCACATTTATTCCGTGGCAAACGGAAAGCACACATATACAATTATACACCAAAAGCAAATGTAAAAGTAGAAGAAGCACAACAATTCTGCACAAAAAGCAAATGTAACAATGCAGATCTACTACCGACTACCGAGCACAGGGCAACACTTATACAGTTTTACTTCACAGACGGCGCCGACAACACATGTACTCAAAGCAAAAGAAAAAGGGACCACCCTCAACTACAAGGGGGCAGACGGGCCTGGGGCCGAGACCACGTCGAGCCTACCCGTCTGGTGATGAGCCGCAAAATGGCGGTGGCGCCCCGACTCCGCGGGCCTCGCTGGCACTGCCTGGAATGGGGTGGGAACGGGGCCCCCTTCTCACACTATCTCAGCGCGGGGGGAAACAGGAGGGGGTTGTTGATGCTCGGGGGAATGAGGATATCTCGCTGGCTTGGGTCCCGCGACGAGCGACTCCACCGCGACCTCGGTCGCGTTACCGGCCTCCCCTCTCCGCAGCTCCCCGACTCTGACACGAGCGCCCTCTCGACTGCCTTCGCCGCCGCCACAACTCTCCAACTCTCCCACTCTCCACTCTTCTCAACTCCGTCCAACTGCGATTCAGAAACTCTTTTTCTCTCCCGATTCAGAAACTCCCTCAACAACTGCCTTTTCGGCGAGCGAACGCGGCCCTTTATAGCCCCCGGGGCTTCGCTCCTTCACCTTCGACCCTTCACCTCTGGCTGGCTCCCCATTGGACAGAGGAAAAGTGGGCGTGAATGATTCTTGATCCGATTTCTCGGAAAGGCCAGTGTTTTTGCACCCGCTGCTCGGTGCGCGCCCTGCACGAGTCCAGGATCGGTGCCCACAAGCGGCGCGGGAATGGCGGTGATGCGATGGTTGTGAGAGCGAGATGTGATGGCAAGGGTCGTGGCTGTTGGCGTTGCGGTTGGTGGTTGTTGTGTGATGGCTGTTGAGACGTGGTTGGTGGTGGTTGTGGTGGTAGTAATGGCGGCTGGTCCAAAATAAAGATCGTAAAAGAAAAACGGCTATCTAAAAGGGTCGCAGCCCGAATGAATGACATTTATTCCCTCTAGACAACGGGTTTGGGCCTAACTACACATATACTTACAGAGATATCTCACCTACGGGACCTGAATGGTGGTTTGCGAATTTCGTCAACCACAACAATATATATATATATATATATATATATATATATATATATATATATATATATATATATATATATATATATATATATATATATATATATATATATATACATATACACACTAGCGATACCCATGCACATGCACTGGATAGCAGTACAACATAGCTGGTAACAGACGACAGACCGTACACGGGGAATGACAAAAATACGCATTGTGCAAAATGCAAGTGGTACTATGGAATGCCAAGACTTCCCAAACATTGTCGGCATGTCCGCTAAGTGCCACAGCAATTTCATAGGGATCGTGTGACGGCGAGCTGAGTTTTTAGTGTGCAAGCTTGGTATTATAATAGAGATATTAATGAACAATGCATATTTTCAGCATGCATGCACTGTTAAATATGTAGAGAAATTTAAGACAGAATAAAGTGCATTTTAGCAAGTCGAGTGCACCACCACCACCACCCCCCCATCACCACTACCACCACCACTACCACCACCACACCACTACCACCACCACACCACTACCACCACCACTACCACCAAGGAAAATAAACATTTTAAATCAAGTTATATGAATGTATTCATGGCAAAAAAAATTGTCAAAAAAAAAATAAATTCCCCACCGACCTACCCAATTTTTTTTGGCCATGCAATAGGAAACAAATGTTTTGTATATTTTTGGCCTAACTTCTGATCTGAAGGCTTTCCCTTTCAAAATCCAATAGGTGCAGCAGTTAACCTCAGATGACGATCATCGACATTTTGAATTGTGTGTGTGTGATTCGGTCGAGGATTATTGATCAAACAGGAATCAACATAGATGACAGTATCAACTCTCACTCTCCCTTCCACCCCTATATATATATATATATATATATATATATATATATATATATATATATATATATATATATATATATATATATATATATATATATATATATATATATATATATATATATATATACTGTATATATATATATATATATATATATATATATATATATATATATATATTTATATATATATATATATATATATATCTCTCTCTCTCTCTCTCTCTCTCTCTCTCTCTCTCTCTCTCTCTCTCTCTCTCTCTCTCTCTCTCTCTCTCTCTCTCTCTCTCTCTCTCTCTCTCTCTCTCTCTCTCTCTCTCTCTCTCTCTCTCTCTCTCTTTCTCTCTTTCTCTCTTTCTCTCTCACACACACCCCCTCCCCCTGCTCTCCCTCCCTTCCTCATATGTAAAGGGAACTTTTAAGAACTGACAAATTTATTTTGAATTTAAAACTGCTTCCCCATAGTGTAGCATGTACAAAACAGATTCAGAGTGAACCAAGTGGAGGGTGAAAAGATTGCTGCATGTGTGAACATGCACACATGCAGGCAGGGCTTTGAAAGGTAGATAGCATGGGTTTTAAACACTCCTGACTGGTTTTATATTGAACACAGCAGCTAAAAAGAAAATGTTGATGTGTGGGTGTGTTTTCTCGCCCTTCAATCCCCTCACACTGCTTTCCCTTCCCCGCCCCACATGCCGCCTTCCCTTCCCCTCCCCTTGCACTGCCTCCCTTCCCCTCCCACCGCCTTCCTTTCCCCTCACACCACCTTCGCTTCCCCTTACACTGCCTTACTTCCCTACCCCTTATGCTGTCTTACTTCCCTTCCCCTTACACTGCTTTACTTCCCTTCCCCTTGCGCTGCCTTACTTCCCTTCCCCTTATGCTGCCTTACTTCCCTTCCCCTTATGCTGTCTTACTTCCCTTCCCCTTACACTGCCTTACTTCCCTTCCCCTTACGCTGCCTTACTTCCCTTACCCTTACGCTGCCTTACTTCCCTTCCCCTTATGCTGTCTTACTTCCCTTCCCCTTATGCTGTCTTACTTCCCTTCCCCTTATGCTGTCTTACTTCCCTTCCCCTTACACTGCCTTACTTCCCTACCCCTTATGCTGTCTTACTTCCCTTCCCCTTACACTGCCTTACCTCCCTTCCCCTTACGCTGCCTTACTTCCCTTCCCCTTACGCTGCCTTACTTCCCTTCCCATTACGCTGCCTTACTTCCCTTCACCTTACGCTGCTTTACTTCCCTTCCCTTTACACTTCCTTACTTCCCTTCCCCTTACACTTCCTTACTTCCCTTCCCCTTACACTGCCTTACTTCCCTTCCCCTTACGCTGCCTTACTTCCCTTCCCCTTATGCTGCCTTCCCTCCCTCCCCTCACGTTTACCTCTTCCCAAACCCGCTCCCCCCTCCCCCCCCCCCCCCCCCCCGTGGACATTTCCCAGCATCTCCATGTGCTGTATTAACATTTCCCATTTTGTTCAATCTTGTACAACCCCCCCTCCTTTCTCCATAAGTCCCACTACCAAACCTAAGTCGAGAACCCCTCTCCTCACGCTTACCTCTTCCAAAACATCCACCTCACTTCACCCCCCTTCTCTCTCCCCCATCCTTCTTGCTCCCACCCCCCACCGCCCTCAATGTTTCGTGAGAGAATATAGCAATGTTTGGTGAGGTGTCACTCTCCTCACCCCCCCCCCCACCTTTCTTCCCTCTTCCACCCTTCCTAGGCCCCCCCTGCCTCACCTACTCTGAGCTTCCCAACCCCTCCTCCCTCCTCCTTCCCTTCTCACTCCCTCCTGTCTCTCCTCCCTCCCCCTCTTCCCTTTCCCCTCCCTGTTCTTCCCTCCCCCCTCTCTTCCTCCCCTATCTCTCCCCTCACTCCTCTCTCCCTCCCCTGCCTCCCCCCTCCCCTTAGTATCCCCACCAGTAAAGTGACATTGTTGTATTTGCTAACACATATATATATATATATATATATATATATATATATATATATATATATATATATATATATATATATATATATGTTGGTGTTTGTTGGACTGCTGTATTGTGAGTATCTTGTTCCGAGAAGTGTCCGAACATCCAATGCACTGTATCACTGTATCCACATCACCTGCTGGTAAGTCCTGAATTTTAACCTTATTATGTCCTGTCGGTGATGCTTGAAAGGCAAAAAGAGCAAGTAAGCTTGAATAACCGTGTATTTTTAGCTGTTGGGTCAAGGTGTATGACTGTACTTTGGAATTTGTGCCAAAGTGCATGTGCATTCACCTTAATCATATGCTTTGATATTTTTTTGGTTTTTTTTTTTTTTAAAGCTTCTTGCACAAAAAGGCCTTTTATAATTATGGAACACTTGTCTAAAACTGAAGCTTTAAAATGCTCTTTTGATCAACGATTCCTCGAAGTCATTGTTGATAATATATTTTGGAGAGATACTGTACTCAGTGCTTAAACAAAGTACTAACATCTCATCAGACATTTATTGTTGGTGGTGACAGAGAGTGATACCTTTGACATCATTTTATGAAATATGTAATCACCCATTTTGATGGGCCGATTGATATCTTTCTGAAAAACATTGTTAACCTCGATATTGTCGGTAAAAAAAAAACCCATAAGTTTTGTACTCCCACCTCACCACCCCCCTGTATGCTCTGTTCCATTTAGTCCCTTTACTTTATTTCCTTTTTCCACTCTCCTCCAAATATACTTTTCCATTTCTGACTCCTCTTTCCCAACACACCTACTTTTGTTTTTTGTTCCATATCCTTCCCTTTCCCCTTCATTTTTTTTCAAATTATTTTTCTCTATTTTTGGCCACCCTCTTGCACACATCATGTGTCGACTGCACAATGTTCTGGAATGCTGTGCCACTGCAAGAGTGGATATGTTCTGGTGACCCGTGCAATTTTTTTACATCCTGTGTGTACCACTTGCAGGAAAACTGTCCATCCATTAAAGCTTTGTTATTGCACGTGGACCATCCAATGTAGATGACAATTCCACAATGCAAGTTGTGCTACGAGGACTAACTGCAATTTGTCGGATTGCGATGCCCATCGCATGCTGACCTCGACACAACTCATGGCCTAATGAGGATTGTTTCAGATGACTTGTACATGGGCAAGTATCATTTAAATTTTAGAAATGCACTTTACAAAGGAGTAAGAGTATTAATAACCACAATTTCTATTCTACACTTATTATTATTATTATTATACACAAGGTATCACACTTGTCTTTGAGCTGTGTAGCCCCACTTAGATTGGAGTATAAACTGTCGAATTGGTGCTCCACAAGAAAGGCATTACATCATAAAGTGCACAGTCCCTCAGATGGACGTTAAGCTTGGTGTCCAATCCACTAACATTAGTTGGTGGATGTTAACGATACCATGGTGTATTCCATGTGGAGGAGGTGAGATATCACCAACATCCTGAGCAAATTCCAAATACTTACCCTAAGACTGGGAAGGCAAAGGTATTTACCATCCAGTGTAATCCTTTCCATGAGACTGCTTTGGCAATACTGAACCTCAATTTGGCCAAAGAACCATAGACAGAGACATTTAATTATTATATTGGAGTAATTTTAAAATTTTCTTCATGCCGAAGTTTATAATGTAATCACACCACACACTCTCGCAACAAAGCTGTGGTCTCCAGCATTGGCAATCTCCTGGTAGTTCCTCACTCTCGGTTGCAGACTATTGGTGATCGAACATTCCTTAGACCTGCTCCTCAAAATTGGATCTCATTGTCATTACTTCCACCGGTGAAGGTGGATTGAAGTCATGTATTTACCCCTGTTCGTTTGTCTGTAAGCAGGATATCTCAAAAAGTTAATGCACAGATTCGGACGAAACTTAGTGGACGGGTTGTGTGTGACAAGAAATAATTGATTCAATTTTGGTGAAGATCTGGATCCAGGTTCTGGAACTTTTTTAAGTGATTCGTCACCATTGAGAGATAGAGCCAAAAACGATATATGGCACGATATCTCAAAAAGTTGTAGACGGATTCAAATGAAACTTGCTGGTTGGTTTGGGTAGGCGAAAAGAAAAAGCAGATCCGACTTTGGTTCAATTCCAGATGCAGATCCCGCCTATCAGTGGGATACAAAACGTAAACTGTTCAGCCTGGCGGAGGTTTGCACTCCACCGAGTGGTGTTCTAGTTTGATGTTTAAAGTTGTATCACCTTATCAATTTCGCTTTTTGAGTCTCTCCAAAATTCCATCCTGACAGTTGTTTTTTTCTTAATTTCAACTTGTAGTCAGCTGATTCATGAAGACTGTGGCCAATCTTACATGCTATACAAAAACTGCTGAACCAACCCTAATGGGAGATCATGTCCTTTTCAGCTCACCACACCTCCAACACAGACAAACCCACATCTTGTTACACAGCACTGCACTTTCATATCTTATTATGTGTATTTTTGCAAACGGTTTGTGTTTTTGCAAACACAAACAATGGTCTGTGTGGTGTTGTGCAGAGACTGGACGCTAGAGGGTGCGATGAGGAAGGAGTTTGGGGTGAGAGGTCAGGAGGTGTGCAGTGCAAAGCAAACTGGCGACGAGGATGGGATTGAACTTGAATCCACTGACACCCTTTCTGCAAAACCCAGGTGAGCTTTGAATGCCTTTTACGGCCTGGACTCATGTCTGAAAACTATGTGCTGGCGATACAAGATAATGCACTCGCTGACGCCCAAAAGCACGCGCTTTTGATACATTGCTTCAGCACAGAAGGCCAGAGACTCTTCTATACACGAACAGTAGCTGATAATGGCTACGAGACAGCACTTACGGCCTTGATATTTTTTTTTTGTCCCAAGAGTTAATGTCGTAGCAGAACAATATAAATTTTGTCAATGTGGTCAGAAAAATGGCGAGTCTACGGAATAATATATTGCTTCATTAAGGGAAATGGTCATCACATGCGATTTTGGAGAGCTGGCAGACGAAATGATCCAGGACCAGGTCGTCGAGAAAACAAACTCACCTTGCATTAGAGAACGTTTACTGCGAGAAATGGAACTGATGTTACAGAAAGCGATAACAATGGCAAGACAGATTGAGTCGGCAATGTTGGAGGCTCAGATCGTAGGCCAAGGCACTGCTAGCGACATACAGGCCATAAACCCTGTTCAGACACAGGATTCACAGAGCAGCAAGAGACCCTTTCAGACTCGCTGTGAGAGGGATGTCAGATGAGCCATCTCAACCGGCTCAAAGGAAAATGTGTTATAGATGTGGATCTGAAAATCACACAGCCAACTGCTATGGATGCCCAGCAAAGGACGCCCAGTGCAAGAGCTGCAAAAAGAGAGGACACTTTGCTAAAGTATGCGGGGCTCCAAACAGGTTCACGAAGTGACTGTCCCTGATATGATTGTGTTGAGTGTAGATAATAGGGCTTGAGATGCTGATAAGATAATGTGCACTGTACAAGTTACTGCTGCTGGGGGAGAGCCGATGGACGTTGAACTAATGTTAGATACGGGCTTCGGAGTGTCAATACTTCCTGAATCCGTCTACCTGCAATGTTTCAATAATGTGTCGCTGACTGAGCCAAAACTACACCTGGTTACCTGCGAGATAAATCTGATACCTGTGTGTGGTTGCCTGCATGTGGATGTGACTTTCGAGAATTACTGTGTGCCCGCTGAATGTTATATCGTGCGGAGTGGCAATGCCATTCTGGGCAGAGACCTGGTTGCTGCATTTGACATGCAACTACTGAATCGTTACATCACTTCTACCACCCAAAGCACTGTGAATCAAACCCCAGTCACAAATGTTACAGGTGACAGCATGGAGGGCACCCTGGGTTGTGCAAAGGGATTTATTCATCTCATTAAAACGCGACCCAATGTGACTCCAGTCCCGCAAAAGCTGCACCATTTACCTTTTTCTATGAGAGATGCCGTTTCACAGGAACTGAAAAAGCTCGTTAAACTGGATGTAATTGAGCCAATCAAATCATCAGAGTGGGTTTCACCAATTGTCGTGATGATGAATAAAAATGGAGGGATTCGTCTGTGCGTGGATTTAAGAGAACCAAATAAAGCGGTGGTGATTGATGGATATCCTCTTCCGCATATCGAGGAAATGTTTGCGGAGCTGCGAGGCGGCACACTTTTCTCCAATATATATATATATATATATATATATATATATATATATATATATATATATATATATATATATATATATATATATATATATATATATATATATATATATATATAAAAAATCCCCACTCCCACCACTTGCTTGTATTAATTAACAGGAAATTATAGGATCTCAACACCTCTCAGTGTCATCCAGGGATATTTATTGCATTCCTACATTTCTACAAATCCCATTTGCATTCAGGAACACAACAATTATGGAAAACAATTTTGAAATTTCCACTCTTTCATTTAAATGTGGAATATTATATTAGAAAGACGAGATAATTTACAGATTTTCCCTTAGCAACGCAGTTTAAAAGTGCCAAGGCGAGCAGAAACGGGCCACTGAAAATGCACTGGACGCGTTAGTGAAAAACCTCGTTAGTATTCAATTGCCATTTTGAAAGTCACATATTATCAGGGTGCGGACATGTAGCTCACAAAGGTCAGCCCCAACCTTTGATCAAGGCCTAGCCACAGTCTCATGTTGTGGTAATGGTTCATAACTTAGAGAACTGTGATGAACCAAACAGATATCACACTTTGCAATGTATTGTTTGAGCTCTGTTGACATCCTGTTCCAAAAGAAATTGTGACGCATTCTGCAAAAACAACCTTCTATCATGACGTGCATTGAATATGTGACTGACATTAGTTCCGTGTGTAGTGCAGCAAGCACCAGGAGTTGTTGTTCCTTGAACTGGATAATCTGCTGCAGTTATTCCTTGAACAATGACTCATGTTGGAGGGTTAGTTTCATATCAATTCATGTTGGAGAGTTCCTTCACCTCAAATGTCAAAATAGGGGTTGAAGCATTCTGGCTGGGTCCCAGGTCAGCCTTTCTGAAAGATTGCACACAGTGGCTTCTGAACGGGATCATCTGCTGCAGCATGATTAAGTTGTTGCCAGTGCGAGTCTCGAACAGGAAGCATTTCACAATGATCAACTTCTTACACGTCACATGCAAAATCACAGATGTGAACTTGCGGCAGTTTCGCTCTGCTCAGTGTGTCAGCTGGGACCATCTTCTCCCCTTTCTTGTCGGAACTTTCAAACAATATCGCTGAAGCCTCATCAACATTCTTTGAAGTAGTTTTGGTGCATTGTTTCGTGGCTTTGTTACTACTGATTTCAACGGCTGGTGGTCAGTTTCTACATTCATCATGTCCTGGCCAAAGATGTAGGCTTCAAATTTATCACAAGCAAACATGACTGCAGGAAGTTCTTTCTCGATCTATGCGCATCTTGTCTCCGATGATGTTCATGCTCTTGATGCATTAGTGGCTGTTTGTCCACCCTGTGCTATTGCTGCTCCAAGTCCAGATTAAGATGCGTCACATTGACGTGTGATATTTTCTCTGGGATTGTGATAATGCAGGACTGGCATGCTGGTGATTGCTACTTTGAGTCATTGCAATGCCAATTCTTGTGATTTGCCCCAGGAACATTTTGCATCCTTCTGCATTAAATGTCCAAGTAGCTTCATGATATCCAACAGATGCAGGAGAAACTTACTCAGATATTGAGCAAGCTCAAGCAGTTGTTGGATCCATGCTACATCCATTGGTGATGCCATCTCCACACTTGCTGTAAAATTTTCGATCAACATAAAGTTCTCTATCCAGAGCAAAATGTCCAACTAGAACAGCACTCGGTCGGGTGCATACCGCCACCAGGTTGAAGAGTTTACGTGTTGTAGCCCACTGATAAGCTAAATCTGTATCCGTGCCTTAACTAAAATCTAATCAGCTTGTTCGTGTCGCCGACCCAACTCATCCACCTACTTTCATCCAAATTGATTAAAATATCGTGCTATATATCGTTTTTGGCCCGATCTCTCAATGGTGAAGAAGCACTTCAAAAATTACCAATTCTCGTATCCCAATCTGGATCCAGATCTTCACTAAAATCGAAGCAATTGGTCCATGTGACACACCCAATCTGTAAACAAAGTTTCGTCTGAATCCATCCACAACTTTTTGAGATATTGTGTGATTTATCGTTTTTGGTCCGATCTCGATCTCAATGGTGAAGAATCACTGAAGAAATTCCAGTATCCAGAGCAGCATCTGGATATTCCCAAAATGTAATAAATTCATCCTTATCACACCCAACCTGTTCACCAAGTTTCGTCTGAATCCGTCCATAAATTTTTGAGATATCCTGCTCACAAACAATCACAAGAAGGCGTCGGGCAGTATCCCAACAGGTACGACGAAAATCATGCGAATGACATCACTGTCACATGACCTTTGAACATGGTGACAATTTAATACCTGTATCTTGAAACGTTTCCGAGTTATCGTCTCTATAGTCCCTAAAAAAAACCCCTCGAAGTAGCAATACATTCATAGTACACCACCCCCATACCAAATAAATAAATTAAAAACAAATCCTCCAGTGCGTGACATCGCAGGGGCGCCTTCATCGCCCGGCGATGCCGCCTTGCAGCACATAGAGTCGGAATTGGGAGGGAGCGGTGTACAATAGTTGATTGATTAATTAATTAATTCCGTAATCAAAATAAATAAACAATTGTAAAATAATTAATTTCTTAATCAATTGGCCAATAGCATACCTAAACCACCACAGTTTCATCCGAAGCTGTAACTTTTTGAAAATTAAGTAATTAATTGAAAAATGAATAATTAATCGATTAATTGATTAATCAGTAAATCACAAATACCCTTTGTAACCAAATCACTCAGTCATGTGGAAGAAAAAATAATTATATTAATGTACTCTCAATTATAATTGTTGCTGGTGCTTTATAAATTTAATTTTTATGCTATAATTCGAATTGGCTGTCCGTTATGCTTCCCTTTACCCAAGAGTCTTTTGACCTAAATGTTGATAAAAGGAATATCTTGCAATGGAACAAAGTGACCTGGTTGATAACACTGCAACTTTTGCAATGATTCTTTCACTGAGTGGACACGTATTGCAGTTGGAGTTCTTTTGTCTAATGCTTATCAGCCCCCTCCACTCCCACAAAAGCATATAAACGCCAGGAAATGTAATCTTGGCTTCGTGAAAATCATTGTGGATGTATACCATCTCAGTGGTTTGGACTCCGTGGTACCATGTTAATAAAGGTTCTCTGATGTAATGTACTCTCGTTGTGGACAGTGTATTAGTTGAAGTTTTATTTGGAGTAACAGGATTTACATCGAGTCGGTTAACAACAAAATTCCACAACACTGTCATGTTCAAATGTCGGCTTCCTAGCTCAAATTATGCCCGAGATATTTCCAGGATGAGAAAGAAATTAAATCAGTAATTGATAAATCGATAATAATTAAGTAATTAATCAAATAATTAATTAATAAAAAAAATAAAAAAATAACATTTTTTGCCAAAGCACATCTTCACTTTTGTCCACAAATTTCTGCTTCCTTGTTCAAAGGATGGCTGAGATCTCCCAGAAAAACAAATAAACAAACAAACAAACAAACAAACGGAGTAAAAACCAAGTACTCCCTTCCTTCGGCACCTGGCGATGACGTCTTGCATCACCGAGATATGGAATTGGGATCCAAAATACTTTTAACATGTACAATACTTTTAACATGTACAATACTTTTAATACTTTTAACATGGACAATACTTTTAATACTTTTAACATGGACAATACTTTTAATACTTTTAACATGTACAATACTTTTAATACTTTTAACATGGACAATACTTTTAATACTTTTAACATGTACAATACTTTTAATACTTTTAACATGGACAATACTTTCAATACTTTTAACATGTACAATACTTTTAATACTTTTAACATGTACAATACTTTTAATACTTTTAACATGTACAATACTTTTAATACTTTTAACGTGTACAATACTTTTAATACTTTTAACGTGTACAATACTTTTAATACTTTTAACGTGTGCAATACTCTTAATACTTTTAACGTGTGCAATACTTTCAATACTTTTAACATGTACAATACTTTTAATACTTTTAACATGTACAATACTTTTAATACCTTTAACATGTACAATACTTTTAATACTTTTAACATGTACAATACTTTTGATACTTTTAACATGTACAATACTTTTAATACTTTTAACATTGACAATACTTTTAATACTTTTAACATGTACAATACTTTTAATACTTTTAACATGGACAATACTTTTAATATGTACAATACTTTTAATACTTTTAACATGTACAATACTTTTAACATGGGCGACTTCATTGCCATTTTCGAAATGTGTCACCTGTCCCCCACCCCCGACAGAAATCTTACATTTTAATAATGATCAGATTATTATCAAATCTGCTCAGAATTTGGAGGTGATCTTTTCCAACTAACTTGTGTCGAGTTTGATGTCACGCAGCACAAAACACTTTTGGTTGTATCTGTTTTATGCAAATGTCACTGTCACCTTTACCTTTGACATACATTGTCAAAAAACATTGACAGCCTCACTTTTGTCCTTTGAAATCCTCTGGTAAAGTTTGACGAAGATAGCTGAAAGTGTTCGCGAGTTATCGCACTCACAGACAAACAACCAAATGAGATAGAACGACATACAGGAGGATGAAAACATTCAATTTCCGTCACAACAAGCAGACGGGTGAAGACACAATCTCCGTCCACCTTTGCGGTGGAGGTAATAAATGGCACTTCTTGCTAACAAAGTTTTGGTTGAATACAACACAACACCACGTTCATTGCATCGATGAAAAGAAGCTTCCAGGTGTTTGCTATGGTCTTGAATATTGCTTCTTGAAGCACCTCTCCAAATCCAACTGTTACAAAATCATCTGCAATGACCTATACACCTTGCATTCATTTCACCAGCTCATGCATTGGAAAACTTCTGGCTCTGAGCTGATCCAAAATGGAACACGCTTCCATCGTTATCGCCCTAAAGGTGTGCAGAATGTGGTTAGATATGATGACTGTTAATCAAGACTCGTGTGCCAAAACCCATTGCTGGCATTGAGCAGAGTGACAACTGCAGCACCATGTCACTACACTGTCAATCGTTGGCAGAGGATAATGCTTTCATGTTGGGCTTTGTTAAGGTCTTTGGAATCTCAGCAGTACTGTCCTTCTTGTTCAGTATGACTACCATCAAATAAATCCACAAGGTTGGCTTTGTTAGAGGAGTGATGATGTTCTCTCTGTCTTTCCTATCCAGTGTTTTATTCAGCTTATTCCTCAAAGCCACTGGTACTTGATACAGGGTATGTAGGACCAGATCCACCGATCGATTCGGTACTCTCCATCAACTCTTCCTAAACCATTCCTAAAGACTCTAGGATAGTTCTGTGTTCAGCACTCCTTAATCAGTGGTTTATATTTATCGTTTCGACACTGATGTCCCAATGGGGGGCATTTTATTGATTTCATCGTTATCTGTGTATCTGATAAATGATGTCCATGCCCAAATAGGCCTTTCCACCCAGCAGAGGGTGTATTACCATGCTATCGGTGAGCTTTCAGTCCAACTTGCACCTGGATGCAGATTTGCACTCGTCCTTTAACAGGGACATCGATCCATCATAAGTGACAATCTCAATCTTGAGTGGTTCAATCTTTGGTAGATAACCCTTTTATACAGGTGAAGCGGAATGTTTGACCTTGTCCTGAAACATGCCTTCAAGAGAAAATCTCTTGCAAGAAACTGACACAGGAGCAGGCCATTAGGCCCATCAAAGCCTGCACCATCGTTGCCAAGCTATAGTTGTTTGTCGGTGCTCCATCCATTTTAAATTTTGAGTGTCAAGCAAGGAAGCAGCATATACCTTTTTTAAAGTTTCTGGTACGACTCGGCCAAGATTCAAACCACTGACCTCCCAAACTCAGAACAGATTCTGCGTCGCACTTTGGTATCTCCTTGCCTTTCCATACGGCACTCACATTCTGTCCACTCAAATCTCTGATAACTTTGAGCTACACCAACATGCTTTCAGCTTTGTCACAGATCTCATCCGTCTTTAACAAGTTTAGGTCAGACTCTCGACGCAGCCTCTCATGCACCTTGGTATCCGTGATCCCAAACACAAGTTGGTCCCGGAGTACCTCTTCTGGTCTTTTCGAGTGAAAAATCAGAGATTTCAGCAGTTGTTATTATTGTTATTATTATTATTATTATTAGTTCTCTTATTGAACTTGTACCTCTCAAAGGGAATGTTCTTGCACAGTCGGCAGTACTTTGAAAACTTCATCAGCATCGGCGCCATCTTCTCTTTGTCTCCCTCTTCAAGCCAGTCCGACCACATTGAGTAGACCTTACATGCTTCTTCCACGATTACTGTGAGATGTGCCATCCCCTGCACTGATTCCACCTCCTTGTCAAGCTTTGTCATAAGGGCACAGTTTTTCCATGCTCACTTGAACCTCTTCCATTTTTCAGATGACATTAGCATTGTGAATGTTGAGAAACAGAGGCGACTGGAGAGAATATCCAAACGCCATCTCGTTGATGTGCAGGTCATCAATATCTCCACCAAGAGTGAAAGCTCTCTAACAATCACGACCATCGCCACCACAATGTGACGACACTGTTTGAATAAATCAACAAATCCTCATGCTGTTGAGCATCGACGTTTTATTCGTTCATTTGTATGCAGCATAAGGCTGCGGGGTAGCATCATTGGTTGAAGGCATGGCTGTGCCGCTGATGCAGTGCCCTCTGCTAGTTAGGGTAGGAATTTGTAGTTTATTTCTGGTGTCGGCGATAGCTCACCTACTCTTCCTGAAGGACACCAGTGGGATCTTTAACATCCATAAACTAATGCCGACAGGTGGGACACCCATTTTACGTCCATCCATGGGACAACACACACATTGATGAATCATCCTACCTGTGAAACAACGGGATGACAGTTTTATCGCTGGTTCAGGATTCAAACCCAGGCCAGACAGCTTAGAGGCAAGTGTGTGTACCTCCAGTCTATCCTGTCAGCCCAAACATTTTATTAACAAGTTCAAACTCATGCAGGAGAAACAGTTGCATGTCTCAAGCTGGCCAGTGTGTTACCAACCAAGTGCCATCTCATACCGGAAAATCATGTGTATGAAACGTCACAGAGGAATTGCGTGTACAAAGCAGTGCTCCACATCACAGTAACCTTCAATAAGATTACCTGCATTACTCAAGCAAAGGATTGACCTCTTTTGTTTCATCAGGATCCTTCCACACCTAAAATTAACAGCTACAAAGGCGAAGCAATACCCCATGAATGACGACCCTTCCATGGAAGTAACTAATGATTAATCACTCTCCAGGAACTGGCAGGATGACCAAGAGGTACGCACACTTGCCTCTAAACTGTCTAGCCTCAGTTCAAATCTCAACCCAGCCATAAAATGTCATCCCGGTGTTTCACAGGCAGGGTGATTCATAAATGTGTGTGCCATCCCTCCGATGGACGTTAACCTGGCATCCCGCCTGCCAGTGTTAGTGGGATGATGTTAAAGATCCCACGGTGTCCTTCATGAACAATAGGTGAGCTATCGCCGGCACAATGGCCAAGTTCCAAATTTCAGCCCGAACCTCGGTTGAATGTCAGGCCTGGAAAGCCAGTTCATGAAACACTTGGGCCAAGCTTCCCCCGGCCAAGCCCACAAGAACGTGGGAACAAATGTGACGATTAAAGAAGAACAAGATTATTCACACACTGTGGCTTGTGCTTTCAAGCCATGGTTGTAGTTCCACAAGGAACTTAATGTGAATCCTTGTTTTCACAAATGCCATTGCAAGTATTATTGCTGTTAGAACAATAAAAATGGTGGGTTAAGGGAATGTCGATGCCTCTACGAAATGCATCTTTACCTGGTGGGTAATAATAATAATAATTATCATAGTAATAGTGATGATAATAATGTTGCTTTGCAATGGTTTGCTTGATAGAACAGGGAAAGGAGAAACCAGAGCAGTTTTGGAGAAATATTATTCAAACTGACTTCGCGCTGAGAGTAGAGTGAATTTTTGAGATCCACAGGGAAAGAAACAAACGTGGATTAAGAATGACAAGCAATAACTGAAGCCTGTCGACATTTTCTTCCATATTAAGACTGTTTAAGACACTGAACCCTCACATGTTTGTCCTCCAGGTTATGTGCTGTGCTGCCAGGTAAAGCTAGGAATACCAATTTCTCAGGGAGCAGACGGGAAGGACAAATCTGCAGATAGGAAATGTATCATTGAAGCAGGAAATACATCGACAAGCGAGACTGGAAAAAGAGTGGCCGAAACATAGTTCAGCGGTTGTGTGCTCGCCTTCAGTTACCTTCCTCTGGGTTCGACTCTCCAACAATCACACTCGCATTTTAAGGAGTAGCAAGCAGTAGGTACTTAATCATCGAGTTCATCGTCTCAGCTTAGATATTCACCAAAAAGTAATCATGCCCGTGCCATGTCAACATCCCAGCATTCCCGTCTTCTGCAGGCAGTGCAAACGATTCAGTTAGACTGCAGCAGGAAATAGGTGATTTTTCAAATAAGGCGGTCACCCTACGATGATGAAAGATAAATTACCAGATACAATGATAAAAAAAAGAACAAAGCTCATAATCTAACCTTCACCCTCTGAGGATTTATAGGCTGCTCCCAATCAACTTCTTCTTCAGCCCCTGGTAACTCATCGGAATACAACGATCCCTCCCCGTCACAGGTGGCGTTAGCATGAGAGTGATCCGACACTAATGTTGATAGATTCAGCCGGCAGCTAAGCATTGTGAGAGTCCACGAGCTCGAAAGCAAGTTGACCAGATATTTGCGCTATTTCTTTGATGGCTCCAAGTTTAATGGGTGAACATTTGACTTGGCGGCGATTTATCTTCGACACTCCAATCATTCCACGGGACTCCAGGTCAGGATTTCGGTGCTCCCAAGATGGAGTTTTCTTCCCACTATTTTGTACAGGATCAACGGCTCACAGTGGAGCTGACCCACACACATCTCACACATGCGGACACACAGCCGAATACACGAGACACAACACAGGACTGTTCGACGAGTCGATCACAGCCACTGAGCTTGGGGAATGTGCCACCACTTCTCAGGGCACTCTGGGTACCAGCAACGCCACAACAAATGGCACCATCTTTCTCAACGCACTCAGCGGAGCATTTCCTGAAGAATTTCCTCCTCCCCCATGAATGCCAACCTTTGGGGATTGTCCGTGCTCTTATCCTTTTAAATGTTGAACATTAAGCAAGAAAGTAGCACGTACCATATTTAAAGTCGTTGGTTTGACTCGGCCAGTGTTTGAACTGCCAACCTTCCAGTCACGGAGTGAACACTTGTAACCATTTCACCACCAATTATTGTGAACTTGCATGTGTCCAGCAAAACAAAGTTGCAGGTTCACACCTTCGAGTTGAGGGTAGGCCATAAGTCGTAAGGCAGTCATACTCTCCTTATCCACGACAGCCACTCGCTGCTATTAACAGGAAATGGTAGGAATGCAACACCTCTCGTCCAGGGATATTTCCCATATTTTTGGGAGTCCGATTTGCATCCAGGAACACAATAATTATGGTTCACCATTTTTGAAATTGCCCTCGCAGTTTGACTTTCGTTTAAATGCTGAAAATTGTGTTGAAAAGACGATTTGAATTAAGGATTTAATTGTAGCGACGGCAGGGAAAAAGTGCCCTGATTGGCGGAAGTAAGTCACTGATAGCGCACGCACAGCACATGTGTGAAGGGCATCGTTTGTGTCCCGGGGATCATTGAAAAGTCGTATATTGCTAGAGTACTGGCACACAATCAAATGGAATACCAAATACTGCATTCGAGTCATCAGAAGGAACCCAAATAAGCAGAGAGCAAAGATGGAGTCATCACGAGGAACCTGGATAGGATTCGGGTTTCAGCCGCAACTCCACCACCTTCAAAACCCATCCAGGCGCAGCCGAGTGAGCCTTAAAGAAAAATTTTCTGCAAGAACTCACTTCTCCTGAGACAGATACAAAACGAAAGAGAGAAATAGGGAATAAAAGAGATGAAAGAAAAGAAAAATCAGGAATTAGAATGAATAAAGAGAATTGTGAAAAAGCAGAAAGAAGGGCAAAAAGAACAAAGATGTCGGGAAGAACCTGGACAGATACATTTCAGCAGTTACCCCCCAGGCTCCGACGTAGCAACATATACAAGCTACCAGAGGTCCGTCAGCAGGAAAGCACAGTCTACACAGCATCAGAAGAAGAATACTTTACAGTTTACAGAGGGTTGCATAGTTAGAGACTGTCATCCTTTGGGAAGGGACAATAAGCCAGCTGTCCCCTCTGATAGTATTTATTTGTGAACCTCAATATCACACTGTGCGTTTTGGAAGGGATTTCAACCATTGTGCACTGGTCTTTTTCCATTTTCCTAATTCCTGCCCTGAATATCATTGGGAAGGAAATGCCAAATCATCCAGTGTATCACCTGCCGAAAAATACTTTGGCAGCTTATAAATCCTTGATAAACTGGGGATGGATGAAGCACATACAGTACATGTTGGCATATTACAACCTACTGTCTTCAAAACTTTCAAGATTAAAAAAAAAAGTCCACAACCTAAATACAGAGTTGACAACTGGTTTAATTTTCCGTTCCAAAAGGAATGCCCCAAGTTGGGCTCGCGATATCACCTATACTCATATAAATTATAACATCATCCACAAGAAGGCCTGGCAAGGTAGTTCAGTGGTCAATTCTGAGTTTGTTTCCCTATGGAATAGATTTCAACCACAGACTATCTTCTTGATGCTAGGCAGACAAGGTGTTGCATCATAGAGTACATCCTCCATTTGGAGGGGGGTTAAATTCGCTCGTGGTCATCGAAGTCTCTATAGTACATTTCAAAAGGTGTAGGCAATTGTGCGGCGCTACTCTGAGTAAATACAAAATTCTTGCCTCCTCCTTTGCAGTCTTACTTTTCCCTGATTATCAGAGTATTCCATCGTGATATGATGAGTGAAGCAAGAGACAATGGGACAGCAGCTGAAACTGAAGGACGACTGCTCACCAAGGGTGAGTTCTGAGCTGTTGGTAACATTCTCACTCATCAAAAGGTATTTAAGGCTCGTGGAAGATGTTCTACCAAGATCACATCTAGGTCAAGGCTAATCTCGAGAGATATCAGTGTACTTTGTCACTAATTACAAGTATACATGAGTAGACAATAGAAAAACTTAACACGATCAACCACTTTCTGCTGAAACCCCCACAATCCAGATTCACTGCTGACTTCTATTCATTGCTTCCTCTTGTTTTTTCCCATGTGTGGAATCAAACTCCATGTATTCTCTTTAATCTCATTGTTTCCTCCAGGTCTTCAAGCCGTTCACCACCAACAGACAATCCCCTATCCAAGACCATGATCTTTTCCACCCCCATTAAACCCAACATCTCTAAAAACACCTCCTTCCAAATTTCCAGTTTTTCCTTCTAGAGAAGGAAAATCTGCTTGAGCACCAGCGTCCAGAGCAGTCAGGCTTTACACCAAAGAGGTCAACGATTGACCGTATCTTTGCTCTTCGGGTCCTCACTGGATGCAGATGAGAGTTTCGGCAGGGGCTGCTTGCAGCCTATGTTGATTTCTATAAAGCACTTGATTTCTTGAATCAGGATCCCCCTGGAGGATTCTTGGTCTTCCTGGGGTGCCACCAAAACTGAACAATCTGATACTGAACTATACTCTGGTACTGAGAGTGTGTGAGATGTGGTGGTACCATCTCTGACTTATTTCCAGTTGTTACTGGAGTTTGTCAGGGGTGTGTACTGGCCCCCACACTTTGCAGCACTTGTATGGACTGGATTCTCGGGAAGATGTCGGAGAGATCAAGCTGCGGTGCATCGTTTGGGAATGTCAAGATCTCTGACCTTGATTTCGCAGATGATGCAGTCATTGTTGCGGAGACTCTAGATATCCTTTTGGGGGTCCTCGAAGTGCTGAATGAGGAGTCGGAGTCAATGGAATTACGGGTTTCCTGGGTCAAAACTAAGACCCAGGCTTTCAATGACATCTTGGATGCTGCTGTCCTGTCTGTACCTGTTTGTGGTGAGGATATTGAAGTCACGGAGAGATTCATTTACCTTGGCAGTGATGTTATTGTCTCTGCTGGCTGTGAGCCAGAGGTCAACAGATGTCTGGGTCAGGCCTGGGGAGTCATGGATTCACTGAATCATGGGGTGTGGTGCTGCCGGTAGCTGTGCGGGATGAAAGTCTGAGTCTTCAGGTCGTTGGTGCTTCCAGTCTTGCTCTCAGGATGTGAGACTTGGACTCTGACCAGGGATCTAAGATGGAGACTTAATTCCTTTGGTACCAGGTCTCTTCGGAGAATCCTTGGCTATCGCTGATCAGACTTTGTGTCCAACGAGCGGTTACTGAGAGAGTCTCAAATGAGATTTGTTACCTGCATCGTCCGTGAGCATCAGCTGCGGCTGTATGGACAAGTGGCTCGTTTTTCTGATGCTGAACCTGCTCAACAGATTCTCTCAGCGAGGGAGCCTTATGAGTGGAGGAGGCCAATGGGCCGACCACATACCTCATGGTTGCAGCAGGTTGATCAGCATCTCAAGGTGATGGGGATGGGCCAGGCATCTGCCTGGGGGATGTCCAGATGGAGGCCCCTGGAGTACCGGTGGAAAGTGGATGCATTGACACGCTGCTCCGGGCATGCTCCCATACCTGACCTGACCTTCCTGAGACTTTGCTTCTGTATCCGCCTTCTCCACCCATTTATCGTACACTTGCTTGTTCTGTTGCATCCTGATCCATTCATTGTCCAAGCTCTTCCATGAGCTTTGACTTTGTATACAAAAAAACACTGGATATGATATTTGAATCTGGGTTACCAGCATAATTAGCTAAGTACTCAGATGGGAACGCCAAACAGACTAACCTGGATGGAGCACACCAGCAAGTTTAACAGTGTTGACCATTGCTTGGGCATAGTACAGCCATGGCTGCATGAACTTTACCAACATTAGATTAAAGGGGAACCCAAACACTCAGACAGCCTCAACGCTAATATATCCATTGATTCCCTACAAAATAGATATGATGTCTTTTTCCAATTTCCGAATTATAAAGTCGGTAAATTTGTCATAAAAGGTCGAAATCTTCTTCTTCTTCAGATGTGCTGTGACATCACACCTGGAAGTCGACCACCAGATTCGGACTGTCTCGATGTTACATCGCGATACGATTCAACTCAAATGGCGAATAGTTTTCGATTTTCCACAAATATTCCGAGTTGATGCACTCTTGGTGCTTGTATAGTAAAACAAAAACTAGATGGATTCATGCTACGCCAATGGCCGAAAGACCCTCGGTTTGCCAGAAATTGGACGAGGTTTGTCCGAAATATCCATGTGTGGATCAGGCCTAGAAAATGTTCGCTTTTGTGCTCTGAACGTGTTACAGAGCAGCGTTATGAAACAACAGAAATGGCTAGATGTTGTGGATATCCGCCAAGATTGAGAAAGGATACCATCCCCACGATTAAGCGGAAGATACAGCCGTCACTCGAAACTGCAACACCATCTCCAGCAAGCTATCGGTACATGTACATGGACGATTTGAGTGGTGAATCAAACACCTGTTGCCATTACCCGACAGTTACCAAAAGAGCACCTGAAAATAATGATCTATTATCAACAGAAATTTCCGCAAATCAGATGAACCACCATCTATTTATGATGAAGAGAAAGTATCCACAGTATGTATCATCATCTACTCCTCCGAGATGATTTGACCGAGCATGCCAAAACTTTCAGGATCTCCGCACACAATCCCCCATCAACCGTCACTCCAACAATACCCATCACCACCTCACACCCTCTCTCCACCATCGCACCTCTCGCCCCTTCACTGGGGCAGGACGTTAACACCTCACGGACATGATGGTGGGACATGGCATGGACACAGATGGCATGCCGGGAAAGTATGCAACGGGATGATCCCATAACATACAAAAAACACCTGGTCAACCTGCGACGGTGGGACAAAGCAATTCAATCGCCCATTTTGTCCGTGGTGTCCGAGTGTGCCTGGGCAGTGTCGGGTATTTCTGCTCGAGTAATAAATTAACCGATTTATGAATTAATACAAAATCTCTCCCTTACAAACTGCTATTTGAACGAAAAGCAAAACCTTCTGAGCTGAAATTAACATGTGACCAGCGTTTTGATCTTTTTATCGACTCCACAATCCCCCCAAAAGCATTTCCATCACTAATTTTGTCTCCAATCATTTCTTCAAAATCCCACTGATCAGTTTCAACATTCTGAGAATCTTCTTCAGAGTTACTTATGCCGGTGGAATCGGTATCGGAATCTAAGCTTGACGTTCCCCGTTTCTCTATGTCAGCCGCCATTTGGATCAAGGTGGGTTCACTGCTGAAATCAATGTGTGACGTCACTGGCGAAATCGAAAATCGACACTCCGGGGCTTTTTTCGGCACTTTGCAATTGGCAAAACAAAATTCAAATTTTTTTTTTCCCCCTTCAAATTAGACCGTGATCAATGATTTCCAATGGTTTTCAGAAAAAGAAAAATTGTGTTTGGGTTCCCCTTTAAACACTATTAATAAAATAAAATACAGTGGATACTTTAAAGGGGCTGGCAGGATGGTGGCCTCGAGGTGCGTACACTCACCTTCAAGCTGTCTCACCTGGGTTCAAATCTCGGCCCTGCTATAAACTGTCACCTCGGTATTCCACAAGCATGGTGGTTCATCAATGTCCCTCGGATGGACGTTAAACTGGGCATCCCATCTGCTAACATTACTTGGTGGACATGAAAGATCCCATGGTGTCCTTCACAAAGAGTTGGTGAGCTATCACTAGTCTCCCCAACAAAAATTACAAATTCTTGCCCTAACCTTAGTTGAACATCTGGCCTGGTCAGCCAGTTGGGTGGGTCAAGCTTCCCCTGGCCAACCTAAATAATATTCCCTGTATGTTAAACAATGCATGTAAAAATTGGATGTATTGTTTTGGTTTTGACTTCTTGGGGGTAAAATAATCAATATTTAGTATCGCGATAGTTATTTTATGCCTGGTGTTGGCTTAATTGTTAAGGTAGTGGGCTTGGGATCCTAGGGTCCTGAGTTCAAATCCCGCTCAGTTGTTGAATTAACACCAGGTGGGGTTGACTCTGCCTGTCATCCTTCCGAGGTCGGCAAAATGAGTGCCAGCATGCTGGTATACTGTGTCGGAGTGGCGACCCGTCCAGGATTGTTCCCAATAGCCAAGGAGAACTGCTTCGGCGGCACCAACGCTCTGCACAGAGTATGGTCCTAATGGATGGATAGTTATTTTGTATTATTATTTATTCAGTTAAGCATACTGTATTGCATGTAAATAGATATGCATTGCGAATGTGTAAGTTGTCCCATACATGTTTTTTTTGTACCTCCCACACTTTTCTCATCAGCCATTTCTCACACCTTTCAGAACAGAATCCGCCCATGTTCGGCAGCCAGCTATCTCTCCATCCCTGCTCAGCCCTTAAAACTAGTTTGAACCAGTCCAGGGTGCATCCTGTTGAAGCTGCATGCCAGGTGGGCAATCAATCTTAATTAGCCCCTGCCAGTGCCAAAAACTGCATCCAACAAACCCTACACGCCCCAATCCATGTTGCCAATCTCAAGATGCCACCAGATATCGGGGCTCTGACACGCCAATCGGGTGAGAAAAGGGCACATCTGACCCCCGTGACACCTCAAATGACATCAGTGGGGGGGAATCTGGGTGGGGTGGTCTTAGAAGATGCAATACAAGGGGGCTCACATGCGTCAAGTCGTGAGGGGTCTACGGCTTGCTCTTGAGGTCATCTTGGTCTTCAGAGTCTGGTCATCTTGTAGTCTTGGTCTTTGTGTACAATCTGCATCACGAGTCTTCTGGCCAAGTCTTGCCTGAGCACCCTAACTTAATAGTCTGGGGTCCGCGCGGTGCTTGTCATCTTTCTCAGGGTGCACAGTGGGACACGGCAGCCCGAAGACATGCGGAGCAGGGCCAACGCTGGGGTAGGGAGGACCAGGACCAAGATAGACATTTGGACAGCATTAGCTCAGCCGAGTTCATGCAAGTGTCTCTTCCACGGCACGACTGGTCCCCATCTTATTCTCTTTTACTCACCTCTATATCTCTCATTTCCTCATCTTGGATGATTGATGGGCACCCAATGTAAAATGTAAGTGTCTGCTTAAGGAATCCTAAGGCGGGTGCGCACGCGTAAGGGATAAGTGGGAATGTTGTTGCCTGCCTATATATGCTTGGCGAATTTCTTTTTGCAAATACCTGCTTGCTTCTGTGAATACGTGTAAAGTTCCAATGAATGGTTAAAACACATTAGTGTCCCGACTCATCCTATCTGTTCCGATAGAAGACGTATGGCAACTGGTAATTGGTTAATCAAGAGATTGGGCAATAGATAAGAATGCAGTGCACATGACTTGGTTCCCCTCAGCCAATCAATTAAGATCCGTCACTCAACTGTCGGCACAATACTCGCTCGTAGCGATAACCTCACTGGTAATGGCAACATGCCTTTGGACCTGAGAGTTCGCTCATGGTCTTGAAAGACTCACCAAACCTCGCCAGCCCTTAAAACTAGTTCGAACCAGTCCAGGGTGCATCCTGTTGAAGCTGCATGCGAGGTGGGCAATCAATCTTAATTAGCCCCTGCCAGTGCCAAAAACTGCATCCAACAAACCCTACACGCCCCAATCCATGTTGCCAATCTCAAGATGCCACCAGATATCGGGGCTCTCACACGCCAATCGGGTGAGACAAGGGCACATCTGACCCCCGTGACACCTGGAGTTATCGACGGGAGACGACCGTCACAATATGTTACATCAATGAGATGTGAATACTGAACAGAAACAAAATGGACATCTCCCCCAATGAATCAAAGTTTCTGTGTGTGCTCTTGTAACAATTTGTTCGTCACATCCATTAAATCGGGACAGGTAAAAAAAAAAACCACACGAGTCAGCTTTCCTTCTCTTCCTCATCTTCCACGCTCAGTTCGAGCCTTAATTGTTCCTGTCCAGATGCATAGTCCCAAATTCCCAAACCTCAAAAACCCCAGATGAAAAACATTTCCAGCTCTCGATTCACTTGGCAACGTCTGCGGACAAGATCAACACAAGATCAAAAATAAAATTCTTGAAAGCACTGTGTGTTTAAAAACAAATAAGGGGCTGTCAGAGGCGAGCCAAAAAACTTATTTTGCCTTATTTATAAACGCTTTGGCAGGCAAGGTCTGACCCCATAGATGGGTAAAGATTGTAAACAGCTCAGCAAAGATGTTCCAACTTCAAATTTTTCCAAAGCTTCAAATTATTCTCAATGCCAAACTTGTGAAAACTTGTTTTCTAGTCTTTTATATAATCTACCGATATGATTGTCTGTGGATTCGAGAGACTGTCAGTAAGGTAATTGGTAAACAAACTTGGTGATGATGATAGGTTGGTGGTAAAAATCGCCATGAGAAAAAAAATGTCCCCGATGAGATTACATCTTCATTGTATGCTCGGCAGTTGTCAAGATAAACTAGCGATAGCTATTCTCATTCTGATGTACTGTGCTCTGTTACAGAGCGTCGGTGGTGCCGAAGCAGTTTCTTGGCAAGGGTTATACTGGGTGGTTTGCCATTGCCTTCCCAACAGTAGTTTGGGAAACAATTTGGAACTTGGCCAAAGTGGTGGCAATAGCTTGCTACTCTTCGCGAAGGATGCCGTGGGATATTTAGCATCCACCAATTAATGCCAGCAGATGGGATGCCCAGTCTAAGGTCCATCCGAGTATGGGAAACACATTGATGAATCACCCTGCCTGTGAAGTTTAAAGCTGGGTCGGGATTCAAACCCATGCTAGATAGCTTAAAGGTAAGTGTGCATACCTGTCGGCCATCCTGCCAGCCCTGTAACAACTATTATCCATCCATCCATCGGGACCATACTCTGTGCAGAGCATTGGTGCTGCCTAAGCAGTCTCCTTGGCTATTGGGCACAATCATGGACGGGTTTCCACTCCGACACAGGATACCAGCAAGCTGTAACTCAATCTGCTGACCTCGGAAGGATTCCAGGCAGAGTCAACCCCACCCGGTATTAATTCAACAGCCAAGGGGGATTTGAACTCAGGATCCCAGGATACCAAGCTCACCACCCTAACCATTAAGCCAACACCAGGCATATAACAACTATTATCTTGTGGCTATAAATTTTTAAAAATTCATTACCAATTATTTAAAACGAACCAAACCAAGCAAACAAGAAAATAAGTACTGTAATAATATTTTAGCCGAACAAGCAGCAACAGTCAATTGGTAACAATAACCTAAAGCGGTGGAGTGGAGTAGTTTGGAAGAAGATTTCGTTGGGCAAATTTGTCATTTAGTTGTTAAACGATTGTGCCTCCATCCCTAATCAGGACAGGGCAAACGTTTTGGGTTGCATTCTTTACCATACATAGGTTTTCTGACTTCCTGAAAACTCTCATTCATTTTTCCATGATGATTGAAGAAGGGGGCAGTGCAGAGATAATAGTGAGGTTAATTTTACCAAGGACATGACCCAGAAAAGGCAGACTCACTCTGTCAACAACTGTTATGAGACGTCTCATGTTGGAATGGTTGCACTGGGAGAGATATTTTGGAACTGAGATAGACATACACCATAAGCCACTCCCTGCTGTTATTAAAGTTTCTCAAAGCTGCTTTTGAAAGCAGCATGAGAGTTTCAAATTCTGTCTGACTACCACTTCCTTGATCATTTTTTCCATGAACGCCCAGAAAAAGCATATCACTTTTCCACGATGGAATGCAAGCCAGGATTGTGGGGGCTTTCGCATCATCTCGTTTTTCCTTTGGTGCTGTTTGCTTTCCGAGTTATCAGACGTTTGCATTAGTTCCCACTCGTTGCATGTTCTCATGAGCTTCTCAATTGCTGTGAAGTTTCTTCCATAGATTAAAGTTCAACAAGCCCTGATGCATAAAGTTACGGATGGCGTCGCTGTTGAACTTCTAAGGTAGCTACGCATGAGTTCATCACTTGCTCGCAAATTAGGAGGAATTACTGAGGGTTTAGGGAAAGTTTTGGGTTTTAAAAGAGAGCTGTCAGCGCAAGCTCTATTCAACACAGAGGCCTAGATTTAACTTGCCGAGACAGTGGTTCATATTTTCCGAGCGTCGCCACGCAGGAATGTGCTCTCGGGGGAGTAGCCTGTGCCGACGGAGCAATTTGCTGCAAATAGGAGGGCACAAGGTCCCCCATCAGATATGCTCAGTGACCCCAGGCTTGCGTTTGACATGACCTTGCCTCTCCATGATCTTGCAACTTGAAAATCTCAGACTGCTGCACATGTTTTGGATCGAGGTTTCAATATTGTTGTAAAATATTTGTCATTGTACCTGTTTAATAACTCGCTGCATTGTGAAGTTTGCTAAAACTCGAGCTGGGATGCAAGTTATCACGATTCTTCTGAATTCGCCTCCCTCTTCGTCTTTTGAAAACAATGCCTCTCAGCTCCGCATCTTCCAGGCTCCGATGTCGATGTTCTCCACCAATCTAGATCATCACCATACAACACGGTTCCTCACCTTATCAGCATTTGATGATCTAAAGTCGGCAGAAACTCTTATTCACAAACACCTACCCCTCTTCCAAAATGTTCTTTTTGTGCCTCCGTGGTTCGGAAGAGGTGATGTACGATTTGAGAAAAAAACATTTTCGGATATACTCTTGAGGCTACCAAATGCCTGTTACAACAGGTGCCATGACCTTAGGGTGCTTTATATACTTGCTTACAATAACAACAGCTCAAAGGATATGTGAGATAAATTTTCGCACAAGTTTACAAGAAACCTCCTTCAAAAAGTATTGGAAACTGAAAATAGAGGTAAACAGTCACCTCATTAAGCTATCATAAAGATCCCCCAGTCTTTTTTGCAAAGTGCAGGCCATTATTTCCTAGCACCTAGGCCGTATTCTAAACTCCAACTTTAATCTGCAAAGGGGAGCTGGGGGGGGGGGGGGGCACTGCATCAGCATCATAGCTACAGCCTGATAAATTATGTCAGGTGCGAGTGTGACATCCATAAGAAGAAGTTAACTCGATATATCCTGACGCTCTTCAGGATTGAAAGAGACATGCAATAAGCCATCCATCGTGTGTTGATCACTGTAAAAGCAAGATCATCTCTGTATGCAGGTTTTAGAAGACGGAATGGAGTCCGCTCAGGTCTCGAAGTGTCCACCACCGTTTTGGTAAAGGTCACGATTCATGGACCAAGTTGTGAAGATTTCTTGTTCTCAAAGTTTTGTTCCGGTGGCTCTTTTAAGGATCATCAGCACAACCCAATGGGAGCTTCCAACCGCAGTTCATTTGTAGTAATATCCCCAGGTATTGTTTTTGAGATCTCTGTAAGGTTCTTCGACATCATCATTCCTGTTGTTTCAATGTTTCAATGTACAGTTTCAGCGTTCTTCAGCTTCCAGGATCTTTTCACTTCATTTTTGAGGTTCTGGTATTTTGTCATTTTCTTGATTTCTGTTTTATTTAGGCCAAAATCTCTGGGAACTGAAAGTGTGTGTGTGTGTGTGTGTGTGTGTGTGTGTGTGTGTGTGTGTGTGTGTGTGTGTGTGTGTGTGTGTGTGTGTGTGTGTGTGTGTGTGTGTGTGTTTTTCTTTGTAAAGCTTTTTAATTTGCATTCTTAAGCCAAACCTCTTTCCTTTCACTTATTTCATTTCCAGCAGACCTCATTGTCCGGCCTTTCCCTCCCGCTCTTTGTGGTTAAACTGCCGCACAAAAACAAACAATGAATCTGGCGATGTTCTTGGTATTATTGGGTCCAGAAGTGCCCGCCTGCATGCCGCCTTGTGTTGCTACAGCATACCACACACCCACATTCACACACTTATCCCTGTTTGGTGCACCAGCATTTATTGTGGGAAGGAAGAGAGGGGGCCGGGGGTAACTGTGGAGCCAGATGAAGAGAAAGAGCATTTTAATCCATCAAAAAGAGACATTTGTCATTAAGTTAAGGCAGTTATATCACACATCTGTAACTATAATCTTTTTTTAATTTTTTAATTTTTTTAGATATAAACAAGGTAAAAAAAATAACGAAAAAACAGGAATGATCATTTGAGCTCGTGAGTAGGTTCCCACATCCAGGGCCAGCTTAGTTAAGTGCACTAAAGTAATCTTTCAAGGTAGTTATTCACCTTTGGTATGAATGGCAGATCTCAACAAAACGTTTGAGACCGATAATGATCGTCGTTCAATGGGAGTCCAATGGGATTCTGTATGGGAAGCGCAACCTTGAAACCCTTTTTCTCAAAACATGCATCATGATGGATAGCCCAGTTGATGTCTCGGCCATTCAATATCGTTTTCTTCACCGAGCTGTTAGGTGTGTTACATGACTGCAAGGTGTGTTACGAACCTCCTGTCATCTATTTTCATGATTTCACAACCAGAACTGGCATTATAGTTCCAGGTTTGTTGTTTTTGCTTTCACCCAAGAAAGCCGAGTTATTAACCTCCACCATCAAAGATGGATGGAGGTTACTCTTTTCACCCCTTTCTGTTTGTTTGTTTGTTTGTTTGCTTGTTTGTTTGTGAACAGTATTACGGAAAAACTCCTTGACGGATTTCGACGAAACTTGGTGGGGAGATTAGGTATGGTCCAAGGATCATGCCATTAGATTTTGGACTCTGTTCAAAATCCAATATGGCCGCTATGGCGGCCATTTTGAAAAAAAATTGAATTTTTTTTTTGCATTTCTACATGTTTTAAGTGATTTCCACCCCCAACCCACCCCAAAAAAAATTGTTAGAGAAAAAAAAAATTTTGCAAATTTTTTTTAAACAAAATTTCGATTTTTTTTGCATTTCTACATGTTATAAGTGATTCCCAACAAAAAAAAAACATGCCAAAATTATAATTGCGGCTGATTTTGGAACTTCAGGTGGATATACCCACGTAAAATCAATTTCTGTCTCAAGGAATCTAGTTATGACGAATGAATTGAGTATGTAAAAGTTAAAAATAAAAGGGAAAGTTGCAAACTATAACTCTGTGAGCACTGTTGACGTCAAATTGAATGAATAGGATATCAGGTTCACTTGAGTGACCTAGCAGTATTGGCGGCGGAGGTTTTGCACTCTACCGAGTGCTCCCCCCTCCAGTTCATTTCATGTTTCAGGGGTATTACTCATTGTGGGAAACCAAACTTCGTTTTTACTGAGGACGTGACTGCCATTGCATTTTAAAGCCACTGCAGCCATAAATGGAGTTCAAGTAAAGATCTTTGAGGCCATCTACATATCACATTCAAAACTAGAACAGCACTCAGAGTGCATACCCTCCACCAGGCTGAACATTTTACCTTTTGTATCCCACTGATAGGGTGGATCTGCATCCGGACCTGAACCAAAATCGAATCGGCTTGTTCTTGTCACCTCACCAACTCATCCACCAAGTTTTGTCATACCCCTTCCAGAAGGTTTCGAAATATCCTGCTATATATAATTTTGGCTCGATCTGTCAATTTTAATATGAAGAATCACTTTCAAGATGAAAAAGTTCTCAAATACTGTGAATCAGTCAATAACTTTTTGAGATGTCCTGCTCAGGTCAGGTCAGGTATGGGAGCATGCGCCAGAGCAGCGCGTCGCTGCGTCCACTTTCCACCGGTACTCCAGGGGCCTACGTCTGGCCATCCCCCAGGCAGATGCCAGGCCCATCCCCATCTCCTTGAGATGATGGTCAACCTGCTGCAACCATGAGGCACATGGTCGGCCCATTGGCCTCCTCCACTCACGAGACTCCCTCGCTGAGAGAAACTGGTGAGCAGGATCAGCATCAGGAAAACGAGCCACATGTCCATACAGCCGCAGCTGATGCTCACGGACTATACAGGTAACAAATCTCATTTGAGTCTTTCTCAGCAACCGCTCGTTTGACACAAAGTCCAACCAGCGATAGCCAAGGATTCTCCGAAGAGACCTAGTACCAAAGGAATTAAGTCTCCATCTCAGAACCTTGGTCAGAGTCCAAATCTCGCATCCATAGAGCAAGACTGGAAGCACCAAGGACCTGAAGACTCGGACTTTCATCTTCCCGCACAGGTACCGGCAGTGCCATACCCCATTATCCAGTAAATCCATGACTCCCCAGGCCCGACCCAGACATCTATTGACCTCTGACTCACAGCTAGCAGACACATGAATATCACTGCCAAGGGAAGTGAATCTCTCCACGACCTCAACATCCTCACCAGAAAGAGGCACAGACAGGACAGCAGCATCCAAGATATCATTGAAAGCCTGGATCTTAGTTTTGACCCAGGAAACCCATAATCTCAGTGGCTCCAACTCCTCATTCAGCACCTCAAGGGCCCCCAAAAGGATATCTAAAGTGTCTGCAAAGATGACTGCATCATCTGCAAAATCAAGGTCAGAGATCTTGACATTCCCAAACAATGCACCGCAGCTTGTTCACTCTGACATCCTCCCGAGAATGCAGTCCATACAAGTGCTGAAAAGTGTGGGGGCCAGTACACACCCCTTGACGAACTACAGTAACAACTGGAAATAAGTCAGAGATGGTACCACCACATCTCACAGCACTCTCAGTAACAGAGTCGAGTTCAGACATCAGATCGATCAGTTTTGGTGGCACCCCACGAAGATCAAGAATGCTCCAGAGGACATCCCGATTCACTGAATCGAACGCTTTACAGAGATCAACATAAGCTGCAAGCAGCCCCTGCCAAAACACTCGTCTGCGTTCGGTGAGGACACGAAGTGCAAGGATACGGTCAATCGATGACCTCTTTGGTGTAAAGCCTGACTGCTCTGGACGCTGGTGCTCAAGCAGATGGTGGCGAACCCTATCAAGAATTATCCGAGCAAAGACCTTGCCCGGCGCGGAGAGCAGCGTCACCCCTCGGTAGTTGTTGCAGTCTTGGCGATCACCCTTCCCTTTCCAGAGAGGGACAACAAGGCCCCTCATCCAGTCAGTTGGGATGATGCCTGTGTTCCAGGCAGAGCACAAAACTGCATGCAACGACATGAGTGCAGCATTTCCACCAGCCTTGAGAAGTTCAGCATGGATGCCACAGATCCCTGGAGCTATACCCCCTTTTTAACCGGTTCACCACAGCCTGTGTTTCCACAAACGAAGGTGGACCACAGTTGATTGGAGGGTCAGCAACAGGGATTGTAACACCCTTGACGTCCAACTCGACAGCTGGGGGATCAGCCTGGTACAACCGCTCAAAGTAACCAGCCCAGCGGGCCTTCACTTCAGACTTCTCTGGCAAGAGCCTACGACCCTCTGCTCTAACTGCAGTGCTCCGAGGGATGGGCTTGGATGAACGCAATGCGCTAATTCCCCTGTAAGCAAGACAAGAATCACTTGACCACAGGTGATGCTCTACCTCCTCACAGATTCCTCGCACATAGGTCTGCTCACGTAGAGACAAACAGACAGACAGACAGACAGGGGTGAAAACATAAGCTCAGTTCACCCTCGATGGCAGAGTTAATGAGTGGGGATGTGGCAAGAAGTCTCACAGAGGATGAGTAAATATATGCGAAGGTTGGAACTCATACCAGACATAAAATTGGAGGAGAACAAAGGAAGTACAGTAAGTATATTTAAAAAGGACAAATGTGTCCAAGAGCAGCGTCCTAAAGGTTTGGTCGGCTAAAAGAAACAAAAAAACAACAACAACAACTTCCGATATTTCGTCACGTGCCTTGATTAAGCCAATCGCGAGACCCGTCATAGTGGATTTACGTATTTACGAAATATAGTGTATTTACGAAATAAATAATGTATTTACGAATTTACAATACATTAAATGGAATAATCTTTAATTAGTGACATGAACTTTTCGAAACTTTAAAGCAAATGTCCGAATATCTATCTATAATTCCAGCAATGTGTGTGTGTGTGTGTGTGTGTGTGTGTGTGTGTGTGTGTGTGTGTGTGTGTGTGTGTGTGTGTGTGTGTGTGTGTGTGTGTGTGTGTGTGTGTGTGTGTGTGTGTGTGTGTGTGTGTGTGTGTGTAACCGCTATTTCTCAACAACCGCTGGTCTGATCTAATTGAAACTTGCCAGGTATATTGCTGGGGACCTGAGGATGTGCCTTTTCAAGGTTTGATATTAATCGGACAAGTGCTTCCCAAGTTATGGCCATTTATTTACCAAACCAATGAGAAGACACATTGTTGCGTGGGCGTGGCCGATGGGGAAGGGAAGCTCAGCCGCGTTCGCCATTACGTATTACGACGTACGGACTTCCAGATAATGATGACTTCGTGTATCCTAATAATTTCTCGATTTCTTATGCGCATTTATAGAAAAACACAATGCCCCAAGTCATGATCGTTTTCATATTAGACGGTGTATAAATTTCGGTAACATCAGAGTGCTGGTATGCTCCGAACCAGGAAGTAAATATTTTTTCTCTCTTCTCTTTTTGTTTTTCCTTGCCACGACATTGCGAAAAGGTAAAATACGTTGGCGCTACTTGAATAATTGGGTATTAAAACTAAATTGGGAATAATCGTAACTGTGAATAATATTCGAACTTCCGGGCCACACACGTACGGGCACTCGAGAGCGAAGAAACGGCCTGTGTGGTTGTTGTTTGTTGCTCG